>NC_061844.1:18652572-18655072 GCF_019202785.1 Penaeus chinensis
CATCATAATCATCATCATCATCATCATCATCATCATCATCATAATCATCATCATCATCATCATCATCATCATCATCATCATCTTCTTATCATTATAATCTCTCTGTTTCTGTCTCTTTATCTTAATATCCTTAAATACATTGCTTAAGCATTGTTAACATTATTCATGAATTGATAATATTAGTTTGAATATTCTCTAATTCTATTTCTATTTTGTGTAAACAATTAATTTTTTTCTCAACCTCTTCAAATTACTTATTGGTGTCATTACCACTGTCATCATAGTCATTATCATAATCATTGTTATTAATATCATTTTCACTTTTGTCATTATCTTTATGTATTATTAATGTTATTATTATTTTTATTATTATCATTATTTTCATTATTATCATTATTATCATTACTTTTTTCATTATCATTTGTATTATTATTATCAATATCATTATTATTATTATTATTATTATTATTATTTTTATTGTTATTATTATTATTATTAATATTATTATTGTTAATATTATTATGATGATAATGATGATGATGATGATGATGACGGTGATGATGATGATGTGATGTTTATTATTGTTATTATTACCATCATCAGCATTACCGTTATTGTTATAATCTTCATTGTTATAATTACTTTCATCACTATCATTATCATTATTTCTACCATTATTCTTGTTTTTGCCTTTAATGTTATCATTACCATTATCATCATCATCATCATCACCATCACCATCATCCCCATTCCCCCCATCTCCCCCCCCACCCATCTCTCTCCACCATCATCCCCACCACCCCCACCCCCTCCACCATCATCACCATCTCCCCACTATCATCCCCTACCCCTATCCCCACCCCCCCAACCCCTATCCCCACCTCCCCTTCTCCATCTTGCCCCCCCCACCACCATCCTCACCCCCACCCCCCCCACCATCACCCCTCACCCCCACCACACCACCCCACCCTTCACCCCCACCCCCCACCATCACCCCACCCAAAATCCTCACCACCATCACCCCCACCATCACCCCTCACCCCCACCACCCCACCCCCACCCTTCACCATCACCCCACCACCCACCATCCTCACCACCCCCACCCATCCCCACCCCTACCCCCACCCACCATCCTCACCACCCCCACCCATCCCCACCCCCACCCCTACCCCCCCACCATCCCCACTCCTACCCCCTCCACCCCCACCATCATCCCCCCCACCCCCACCCACCCCCACCCCTCACCCCACCCCACCCCATCCCCCACTCTCACCGCCAATCGTCCGCCTTCTCTCCCTCTCCGCCGCAGACCACTACCTCTTCCAGCCGGGCGCAGAGGCCATCCGCTTCGTCTTCCACGCCGGCGAGACACACGAGGGGAAGCGAGGGTTCAGGATCAGGTAAGGAGGGCCGAGGAGGAGGAGGAGGAGGAGGAAGAGGAGGGGGAGGAGGGGGGGAGGAGGAGGAGGGGGAGGAGGAGGAGGAGGAGGAGGAGGGGAAGGGGGAGGAGGAGGAGGGCCGAGGAGGAGGAGGAGATGGAGGAGATGGAGGGGGAGGAGGAGGGGAGGAGGAGGAGGGGGAGGGGGAGGGGGAGGGGGAGGGGGAGGGAGGGGGAGGGGGAGGGGGAGGGGAGGAGGAGGAGGGGGAGGGAGAGGAGGAGGAGGGGGAGGAGGAGGAGGGGGAGGAGGAGGAGGGGGAGGAGGAGGGAGAAGAGGAGGAGGAGGAGGAGGAGGTGGTGGTGGTAATGGAGAGAGGTTTGTATTTCTCATGGGGTGTTAGTTGGTTTCTTGGTCCATATAGTTTGGTGTTTTGTCGGTTTTCATGTGTTTACACACGCGCACACACACACACACACACACACACACACACACACACACACACACACACACACATATATATGTACACACACACACACACACACACACACACACACACACACACACACACACACACACACACACACACCCATTTATATATATATATATATATATATATATTACATTATCGTTACAATTCTCATTTCATATCTGCTGTCATTCTTATTATCATCATTATTATCATTATTATCATCGATTGTTGTTTTTATTGTCAATGATATATTCGAATTTCTTTATCTACATTTTTGTTTAAAGTTATATTAGTTTGTCATATTCATTTTCTTTATATCTGCTATATTATAGTTAAATATCATGATTACCTTTCTGTCATATCGTAGATTCAAAAAGCATATGACCTACTGTTTATTTGTTTACATTATTTTGAATAAGATGATATATTTGTTTTTGTTTACTCTTTATCTTTAAATATGGCCTTTTAATTTCAGTTTCAGAAGCATTATCATCATCGTTATTACCTTTTTTATCATTAGGGACATCTGTTTTTAAATAATTTTTAATGTATCTACCGTGTCCTATTATCATCATAACCACCATTTCCTTCATAGTCTTATTTGTAAATACATCATAATTATGCTTTATTTTCATCTACCGTCATCCCTTAC
>NC_061844.1:18665072-18670072 GCF_019202785.1 Penaeus chinensis
TATATATACATACATATTTACACATAAACACACATACATACATATTCACACACACACATAAGTATACATTCACATACAGAGGTGTATATATACATACATATGTATAATTATACATATTTATATATCTATCCAACACACACATATGTGTATGTGCGCGCGCGCGTTAGTGTATGTAATTGTACATAATCTGACGCTCTATTCCCCAAAACAAGTCAAATATTCATTAAATATTCTCGCATAACATGAAATCCACATAACGCAGTTCACCGCCCAATTCCCAAATCAATCTGAGGCTGAATGCACAAACATGACCCCCACTCCCCACCCTAAAAAAGGAAGGAAAGAAAGAAAAAATAGAAAGACAAGAAAACAACAACAACAACAAAAACAAAAACAACAACAACAAAATAGAAGAGAGAAACTCAAAGTCCTAAGTACAAGTTTGTGGGTGTCAAAACCACTCATTCTTGTGATCTCCGTCTCCCCACAGGAAACGGGCACCGATAACACGTATTTCGCATGTTAACGTATACCCTCATTTCGTTGTATTTTTTTAAGCCTTGTAGATACACCAAAACACATTTTCATTCAATGGAAAACACGCCACAAGGTACGATTCATGAAATACAAGTCCTTAATCGACGGAATGCAAAGGGAATGAGTGAAAAAAGGACAAACAAAATTGAAACAACTGGTACCGTTGTAACAGCCTGTAGATGAAGCTACCGGTTTGTAAAGGCAGTTTGTCATTTGTGTCTAAAGTGTACAGTCTTATTCGTTTTGCATTTCGGTGTTTTATGTTCTCTGTACCGATGCCGCCCGGGATCTTGTGGTTGTGATTGCGGTTTTGAAAATCGTGAAAACGTTTCTGATCTCATCTGAGTCTGTAAGTAAGTTACATAAGTGGTTAAAAAGTTGAAAGTGATAACCAGTGTTAAGTAGGATTTGTAAAGAACTCTGTCAGATTAACTTAGTGCTTTAAATTCTAGTTCAGTGGCCGATTTGTTAAGCTTACTTACAGGTAGATAAGTAAATACAACAATAGTGATGAGAATATAGATAAAGTCATAGGCAAATACAGTGATAGTGATAGTGATAATGATCACTAATGATAATGATAGTAGTGATGGTGATGTGATGGTCCGAATAATCTTGAAATAGCTTTATTTTGTAACTGATGTTTAGAAATTATTGAAGACATAAGTATGGGTCATATGAAACATCACTATCCACAGCTATATATCAAGCAGAGTATATCAGTGGTATGTTAAAGGTACATGAAATGCACTCAGGCACGCATACATACGCACGCACACGCACACGCACACGCACACGCACACGCACACGCACACGCACACGCACACGCACACACACACACACACTCACACTCACACTCACATAAAAACAGTAAAGATAGTGAATAAAAACGACTATTACACAAACTTCACCTGAAATATTACAAGTTATAAAAAAAAAAAAAAAAAAAAAAAAAAAAAAAACATTAAATGTCACAAAAACAAGAAAACAAAGAATTTCAAAATCGTTTCAATTTTTTAAAAAGGGAAATCCTTGACTTAAACCGTTCTTTCACGGACACCAGCCTAGTTCATTGTCCGTTGTTCATAATTACAAAAAAATTATATAAAAAAAAAACATTGTTAGTGTTGAGAGTGATATGATAAGTTTGCTGTAAAAGGCATTGCTACTTAATGATTATGATAATGATAATGATAATAATGATAACTATTATCATATTAACAATAATGATAATAATGATAATGATCAGAATAACAAATCATAATAAGAGTAATCATAATGACAATAATAATGATACTATCATAATTGTAATAAAAATACTATTAAAACAGTGTTAATTAACAAATTGATAATGATGAAAATAATGATAGGTATAACAATGATGGTACTAATGAAATATTGATAATAATGCTAATAATAACAATGGTAGTAATAATACCTATAATAGCAATAATGATAAATACTACTAAAAATGTATATGATAATGGTAAAAACAATAGAGATAATGAAAAAAGTAATAATGATAGTAATAATGCTATTATAGTAATATTGATAATTATATGTAAAACCAATAATAATGATAATCATAATATAAATGATAATAATAGTAATAATAACGATAATAATAGTGAAAATGATAAGAATGATAATATTAATATTGATAATGATATCAAAATGATAATAATAATAATAATAATAATAATAATAATAATAATAATGATAATATTGATGATAACAATGGTAATACTAATAATAACAATAATAATAATGATAATAATGATGATGATAATGATAACAGTAATAACAATAACAATAACAACTATTGTAATAATTAGTATAATACAAACAATTATAATGATAATGCAAGTAATAATTTCAACGAAAGTAAAGATAATAATCATTGATGATAATGATGATAATAATAACTATAATAACAGTGATAACGATAATAATAAAAATGATAATAATAGTAAAATTAATACTAATACTAATAGTAATAATGATGATAATGATGATAATAATAATAAAAGTAATGATAATAATAACAAATAATAAAGATAATGATGATGACAATGGTAATAATGATAATATTAATGATAATAATGATAATAGTAATGATGATAATAATAATGATAATAATAATTATAATAATAATAATAATAGTAATAGTAATAATTATAATTATAATGATAATTATAATGATAATGATCACAATAGTAATAATGATAATGAAAATGATAATGATAATCATGATAATAATAATCATAAATGTAATAATAAATATGGTAATGATATAGATAGAAATAACAAAAACAGTAATACTGATGATGATAATGGTGATGTTAACAATAATAATAATGATAACAATGTCATTGATGCTATTGATAGAAAAATAAGAAGTATAATAACAATAGTAACGATAATAATAACGATAATAATAATTATAACAGAATGTAGAAGCAATATTCAAACAATAATAATGATAATAGCAATGTAACAATATTGATAGTAGTATTAATAATGATAATAATATTGATAATGATGCTGATGGCAATGATAATCACAATGATAATGATGATGATGAGGATAATTATAATGGTAATGATAATGATACTGATAGTGACTATGATGATAATGATAGTGATCATAATAGCAACCACACCCCCCACAAACAATGAAGGTTATTATAATAATGATGGTAATAAAAATCCTTATGATTATAATGATAATACTGATGATGGTAATGATAATGAGAATGATAATGATGATAATAATAATGTAAGGTCTCTTATAATAATACTTATAATAATAATGATAACTATAATAGTGTTAATAGTAATAGCAACAACATTATGATAACAATGACTATAAAAATGATACTTATAGTTATACTTATAGTGATAACAATAATAATGATATAAATTATTACTATTACCTTTATAATACTAGTAATAATGATAATGATAATTTAAATAATAGTAATAATATCTGTAACAACTAAAAGTAATGATAATAAGTATGATATTAAAAATGATGATAATGCTAATGATAGTAATAATAACAACGATAACAATAATAATAATAACAATAACGATAATATTATTATTGTTATCATTATCATTATTATTGTTATTACTATTACCATTATTTTTACTATTATTATTATTATTACTGTTGTTGTTGTTATTATTATTATTATTTTTGCTATTAGCATATCATTATTAGTATTATAGTCATTATCATTATCATTATCTCTATAATTATTATTACTACAACTACTAACGTTATCATTATTATTATTTGCATTTACTATCATTTTCCTTATTATTTTTGTAATTATTGTTATCAGTATTATAATCATTTATACTCCCATTAATAATAATAATCAAAATTATAATAGTATTCATAATAATAATAACAATAATGAAGATGACGATAACAACAGCAACAATAATCACTGTAATAATGATAATAATAATAATGATTATTATTTTTATCATTATTACTATCATTATTATTGTCATTATTTTTTTATAATTATTATCGTAATTATTATCACTGCTCTTTTATTATTATTATTATCATTATTATTATTATTATCATTATCTTTATTATTATTATTATTATTATTATTATTATTATCATCATCATCATTATTAATATTATCATTATTTTTTATGCTTATTGTTATTATTATTGTAATTAATATTTCATTATTATTATTATTAACATCAACATTATTATGGATAAGATTGTTACGATTATTATTATTGTTATTGTTATTATTATTGTCACCATTATGTTTATTGTTATCATTATTATAATGATAATTATTATTTTCTTATTATTATTATCATTATTGATTTATTATTTTTATAATAATAATGATAATCATAATAATAATGATAATAACAATGATGATGATGAGGATGATAATAATTGTAATAATAATAATAATAATAATAATAATAATAATAATAATAATAATAATAATAATAATAAAAACAACAATGATGATAAGTATTATGATAATAATAAAATAAAAATAATAATAGTAATAATGATAATTATTATTATTATCATTAAAATAATAATTATTGTTGCTGTTGTTATCGTCATCTTCATTATTGTTATTATTATTATTATTACTATTATAATTATGATTCTCATTATTGTTATTGTTATTTCTATAATGATAATAATCGTATTTATTGCTATTATTATCATCATTTTTGTTTTGTTGTTATTACTATTGTTATTATCATTGTTACAATTATCGATATTATTATAATTATCATTATTACTTATATCATCATCATTACAGTAATGACAATAATAATAATAATAAAAAAAGATAATTCGTTGAAAAAAATGTTTAGCAACTCTGGCATGAGTTGCTGCTTGGGAATTACGTCCGAAATAAAATATCAGTCACTTGCCCTTAAGATACCATACTTACATCA
>NC_061844.1:18675072-18677572 GCF_019202785.1 Penaeus chinensis
AAAACGTGAAACTACAATATAATCTTTTACCCTCACTCCTTCCTAATAGAATAAAATAAATGATATGTTGTAATTTCTTTATCGTTACCCTCCCTTTATAGGAACCTAATTTATAGCTTATTCAGGACTAGCATGAACTTATTTCTTCATTGCTAGTATATATAAACATCATCTTTGTTATTTCGCGTTCGGTGTTTTGATTATCGTTATCACCCCTTCGTATTAAAGCTTGATAATTATTTCTTTATCTTTACCCTCCCTTTTAGTTCCTCAATCTCCCCCCCCCCCCCATCTCTCTTTCTCTTCACGACTAGATTGAAATAGTTATCATTTTATCGCTATCCTCCCTTCATTGCCTAAATCATCATGATAAAATTGTGTCTCAGTTATTGTTATCGATGATGAGTATAAAGGTCATCTCATTATCGTTAATTCTATCTCATTATCGTTAATTATTCTTATCTCTTTATCATTATCTGTCGTTCATGATTTGATTATAATGATTATCTCTTTATCGCTTTCCATCCCTAAGTGCTTAGATTATCGTTATATTTCATCTACTTTATCAGAATACGAAGATTATGACTTTATTGATAATACTTATCTCTTTATCGTTATCGCTTTTTGCATGATTATAATTCCTTTCTTATCCTTATCACTTATTCATGACTAAATTCTCATTCTCATTCTCTGTATCGCTATCGCTCTTGTATAATCAATTTATCACTTATTTATCACCCCCACCCCCGTCTATTATTAGCGTATCATTCTTATTTCCTCATGTTTATCACTTCTCCATGATTAAATTATCTTTATCGTCTCTTTATCGTCACGCCCCCTTCCCCCTGTAGGAATACCGCCGGGTAGGGAAGACAGTGCGTTCCAACGACGAGGCGCCCACCAGCAAGCGGGTCGAAGCCTTGCTCAGAGTCCGACGAAAGAGTGAGCTTTTTAATGATTCTTTGTTTTTCTTTTGTCTTTTTTTCCTTTTTCTTCTCTCTTTTTCGTTCTTGAGTTTTTTTTTTTTCTCTCTTTGTGTCAGATCTTGGAGTTTTGACTTTTAAATTGTAACTCTTTCTGTCTTTTTTTAGTTATATGTGAGGATTTAGAAGCACATACACGAACATACGCGCACACACTTACACGCAGACAAATACAAACACATGTAAGCGATAACAAATTGCTAAAGATAGTTGTTATGGCTAATGCAACAATAATAATAAAAATGAGAATAAAATGTTTAAACGACTAATAATGTTTAATAGTGATATCAGCGATAATAATAATGATAACCATAATAATTGGAATAATAATATTGAGAATGTGCATAATCAGAAAGATAATGATATTGATGATAATGATAATTTTTATCTTAATGATGACAATGATCATAGTAGCAGGAATAACAGTAACTATAATTAATAGTAATAGTGATAGTAATAACAAACACAACACAACAAAAACAGCTATACAAACCAAAAACACCAAATAAAATAATAATAACAATCATAAAACAAAAAATATATATAACAAATAATACTAATAATGATAACAATAACTAATATAACTCATTACCCCCCCCCCCCCACCTCCCACATCGCTAAAGGAGCCACAATAGATTCGGTCAAGGAATCCGAAGTCAGAGTCAGGCACGAAAACGAACACGTCATGAGGCTGAGACTGAAACATGACCTTCCTCTCTATGTCAAGGTCACCACGAGGCCGAATGGGGTCATGGACTTAGAGACAGGGGAGACGGATGCTCATAACGAAACAGGTAGGTGAGAGACAAAAGAGATAAAAGAGGTAAATAATGAAATCAACGATAGTAGGTTGATGAGAAACGATATTTTTAAAATTTATTTATCGATTGGGAATAGTGAGAGATAACAGATCAAGTAAATACAACTACTACAAAATAAATAGATAAATAGATAAATAAATAAATAATAGATATAAATTAATAACAAACATAAATAAAAAATAAAGAATAATATATTTTTTTCTTTGTTTTAGACTTGTAATTAAGAGATTAAAATAAACGGCAAAATACAACACGAAATAAAATATAATGGGTTGATTTTTTTTTTATCTATATATTTAATATCTTTAGGTGAGAGATACATAGTCTGATAACAAAATGAAATAAAATATATTTTCTTAGACCTGAAATATCTATATTTTTTTATTTGGATAAGTGAGAGATAAAAGAGAAGAGATACGATGAGAAAGATATAAGAAATATGTATATATAATAAAGGAAATAATTTTTTAGATAAGGTAGGTGGGAGATGAAGATAAGATAAGGTTTAAAAAAACTGGTTTAGTGGGAACAGAAAGAAAGGATAAAAGAGCAGAAGAAAGGAGATAAAACAAAGATAAGAAAAAATCTGAATTAAAAGATATATATATATTTATTAATAGATAGATAGAAGACGAAAATATGAAAAATATGAATAAAGATGAGAACTAAAGAACAAATAATAAAAAATAGAAATAA
>NC_061844.1:18690072-18692572 GCF_019202785.1 Penaeus chinensis
AGTAGTTGTTGTTTTGCCGAGGAAGACAACGACCTGTTTCAAGCAAACTAGGAAACAGTTGTTGTTTTGCCGAGGAAGACAACGACCTGTTTAAGAAAGCAAACTAGGAAACAATAGTTTTGCCGAGGAAGACAACGACCTGTTTAAGAAAGCAAACTAGGAAACAATAGTTGTTGTTAAGTGTTTTAGAATATATAGGTAATTTAGGTTTGGTGTATGTTATTGTATCATTGCGTTTGACTTGCAATAATTTTCTCCGTGTCAAGGAAATAGGAAATTAGCAATCTTTAAGAGGTGATAGATTTAGATATGAATTCCCCGTTTCTTTTTTATCATTAAATAGAAAATATATAAAATGAGATAAAAATAAGATAAAAAAAAACTCTTGTAACCATATGTGTGTGTGTGTATGTGTGTATGTGCGTGTTTGTGTGTGTGTGCGTGTGTGTGTATGTGTGTTTGTGTGTGTGTTTGTGTGTGTGTGTGTATGTGTGTGTGTGTGTACATGTGTATGTGTGCGTGTATGTGTGTGTGTGTGTGTTGAATCGTGAGAATAACTTTACCCGTAACTCCTGCGCTGTTATACGATTTTTCTTACCTAATGAAAGAAGGTAAGATTTACCTTTGAAGATTGAAAAAAAAACTCGATAATTTAACTTCACATGAACAAACTTTGGTCTTCCGAAACAAAAAATCCGTTTGTGCATGGAATAGATTCCCTTAATGAAATTTCAAACATTGTTGCCTTTTAAGTCTTGGAAAAAAAAAATAATAATAATAAGTTGCATAAAATTTAAAGCATGTGTAAAGGATATACTTTTTCCTTCTTAATAATCTCACTGTTATTTATTGCGACTGAGGACTACAGTAGTTATGTTGCAGAAAAGGAGGAGTGTACATCATTAACCCGAGTTGCTAGTAAGCATCTGTGGATTAGCATTTAAATGAAAAGCGAGCGCCGTTGTTCTCTCCCTTTCTTTGTATGCAACACACATACACACACACATACATACATACATACCTACACACATGCATACATACATACATACACACACGCACACACACAGATACATAAATGCACACATAAACGCAAACACAGACACATGCAGAAACACACACACAAACACAAAAATCAACATACGCTTGTATATATATGTATATATTGTAACATACAATACAGTAAAGACAACAGTATTGGAACGCAGCGCTCAATATATCGTGGATACGAAACAGTGACATGGCCAAGCACGGCAAATGAATGAATATCGCGCGCCTTTAAAGGTACAATTTCGAACAGGAAGCGAAGCAGAAACTTGGACAGGAAACGAGACAGAATTTCGAACAGGAAGTGAGACAGAATTTCGAACAGAAAGCGAGACAGAATTTCGAACAGGAAGTGAGACAGAATTTCGAACAGGAAGCAAAATAGAAACTCGAAACAGACTTACGAACAGGAAGCGAAACAGAACCTCGAACAGAAACTTGGACAGAAAACGAGACAGAATTTCGAACAGAAAGCGCGACAGAATTTCGAACAGAAAGCACGACAAAATTTCGAACAGAAAACGAGACAGAATTTCGAACAAGAAGCAAGGCAGAAATGAAGACCGACAGAACGAACCCACCGCTTCCAATGGTCGATGCTCGCAAAATGAATACACATTGAAGTCATAAACCTCGCGAAATCACTTGCCAATACCTCAACGAAGCAGATAATTGCTGACATCACAATCCACAACCATCTGTGACTCACTTCGGCGAGAAATCCTTTTGTGTAAATCAAATAGATTCGGTTTCCGTCACGTTTTCTGTCATGGGTTATTGTCTCTTACTCTCAGTCGGAAGATATAAGCACTGTGTAATTTTGATGCTTTTTTTTCGTTAAATGCAAATTAATCTATTCAGTTTCGTTGGTCATATTTTTGCAAACTTGCAAATGCGGTTGTAACATGCAACAAATAGTGATAATGACATTACCTTTGTTTAAAAGAAGAGATTCATAAAGATAAATACACTTGTCTTTGTTCAATGTAATTTATAAAACCCTCTTCCCCTCAACATGTTAATAACTTATTTTAGTTTAGGTACATGAATATTCCTTTTTATACGCTGAATTTGATCGATGAGCGTCAGGGTGAGAGGGAGAGAGTAAAGCCAAAGTTCCTCTCTCTCTCCCTCTCCCTCCCTCTCTCTCTCTCTCTCTCTCTCTCTCTCTCATTATCCCTTCAACCTCCCCCCCCCTTCTCTCTCTCTCTCTCTCTCCCTCTCTCTCTCTCTCTTTCTCTCTCTCTCTCTCTCTCATTATCCCTTCAACCCCCCCCCCCCCCTTCTCTCTCTCTCTCTCTCTCTCTCTCTCTCTCTCTCTCTCTCTCTCTATATATATATATATATATCATTATCCCTTCAACCTCCCCCCCCCCCCCCTTCTCTCTCTCTCTCTCTCTCTCTCATTTCTCCCCTCTCTCTCTAACCCCCCCTCTTTCTATATATATGTCTGTCT
>NC_061844.1:18700072-18702572 GCF_019202785.1 Penaeus chinensis
CTATTTGTCACTCTTTCACTGTCTCTCTCTCTATCCTCTATCTCTCTATTTCTCTATCTGTCACTCTTTCACTGTCTCTCTCTCTATCCTCTATCTCTCTATTTCTCTATCTGTCACTCTTTCACTGTCTCTCTCTCTATCCTCTATCTCTCTATTTCTCTATCTGTCACTCTTTCACTGTCTCTCTCTCTATCCTCTATCTCTCTATTTCTCTATCTGTCACTCTTTCACTGTCTCTCTCTCTATCCTCTATCTCTCTATTTCTCTATCTGTCACTCTTTCACTGTCTCTCTCTCTATCCTCTATCTCTATATTGCTCTATCTGTCACTCTTTCACTGTCTCTCTCTCTATCCTCTATCTCTCTATTTCTCTATCTGTCACTCTTTCACTGTCTCTCTCTCTATCCTCTATCTCTCTATTTCTCTATCTGTCACTCTTTCACTGTCTCTCTCTCTATCCTCTATCTCTCTATTTCTCTATCTGTCACTCTTTCACTGTCTCTCTCTCTATCCTCTATCTCTCTATTTCTCTATCTGTCACTCTTTCACTGTCTCTCTCTCTATCCTCTATCTCTCTATTTCTCTATTTGTCACTCTTTCACTGTCTCTCTCTCTATCCTCTATCTCTCTATTTCTCTATCTGTCACTCTTTCACTGTCTCTCTCTCTATCCTCTATCTCTCTATTTCTCTATCTGTCACTCTTTCACTGTCTCTCTCTCTATCCTCTATCTCTCTATTTCTCTATCTGTCACTCTTTCACTGTCTCTCTCTCTATCCTCTATCTCTCTATTTCTCTATCTGTCACTCTTTCACTGTCTCTCTCTCTATCCTCTATCTCTCTATTTCTCTATCTGTCACTCTTTCACTGTCTCTCTCTCTATCCTCTATCTCTCTATTTCTCTATCTGTCACTCTTTCACTGTCTCTCTCTCTATCCTCTATCTCTCTATTTCTCTATCTGTCACTCTCTCACTATCTATTTATATCTCTATTTATCTATCTATCTCTCTTCTCTCTCTGTCTCTCTCTCCATATTTATATTTATCTGTCTGACTCTCTCCTGTCTTTCACTGTTTATCTCTCTCTCTCTCTCTCTTTCTCTCTCTCACACACACATACACACACATTCTCTCTCTCTCTCTCTCTCTCTCTCTCTCTCTCATCTCTCTCTCAATCTGCCTATTTATAAACGTTTACTGATATTCATAACATTTCAAAAAAATTATCTAACACTTCCAGAAGTAATAAAAGCAGACGAGCTGAATGTTCTGAAAGTTAAATTACCAGCAGAAAGAACCAAGAGAAGTGTGTTTTTGACCGAAATTACTGAGCGGCAGGACAGAAAAGCACAAACAGCGCGGCATAAAACACAGGATACTTTCTGGAAACGAAACAGCTGCCCAGGGATTGTCTTTAACTTTGGCAGCTGGATTTGAGACTCGTTTTTAAATATTAGAGAAAGAGAAAAGCTGTGGTCAGCATACAAAAAAAAAAAAAAAAAAAAAAAAAAATAATAATAATAATAATAAGGTAAATTATGACGTAGGCAGAAAACGCTGATGACGTCACGGGGTATTTTAGACTTTGTGGGGAGGATAAAAGAATAATAACAGAAGGGAAAATAAAGTAAAAGGTATTCTTATAATTCTTAGAGAAAGAGTCAAGCTGTGGTCAGTTATAAGGGAAAAAAATACGAAAGATTTGTGACGTAAGTGGTAGATACTGATGACGTCATGTTTCCGCGGCTGTGATGATTGATAAAAGTCTATATCTTAAACTCTGTGGAGAGAATAAAAGTAATAACGGAAGGAAACATAAGGTAAAGATTATTCTATATTTATTTCCTAATTGCCTACGTATACCAAACAACCAGGACACAGCAGGGTACATCAATAAATGTCCACGAAGAATATTGTATCAATAAGTCGTTTCGAATCCTCTTCAAAACACTTGTTCGAATCCTGTTTCTAAAACTTGGCTTGTCTCTTTTGTGTTTTTTACATCTTTTATAAACTGCAGGCAAAAGTTGAAGCATCGTTTAATTACAGTTTTACTATCTATATTTTATGAGTTAGAGGTAGTCTCGAATTTCTCATATTTCACATTTTCATAATTCGAAACACGAACATGAGGAAGATTCACTGGTCTAGAAATGTATCTCAAAATATTAACATAAAGATTTATTTTTGTTTTTGTTTTTTTGTTTTTTTAATTCCTTGTTTGACGTTTGGCGGATAATGCTAGTGACCCCCCCCCCCAACACACACACATACACGAACTTAGATGTATATAAAGAGTATGTGTATGTGTTTGTGTGTGTGTGTATGTGTGTGTGTGTGTGTGTGTGTGTGTGTGTGTGTGTGTGTGTGTGTGTGTGTGTGATGATGAAGTGGATGTTGACGTTGACGTTGATGCTGCTGTTGATGATGATGATGACGTTGATATTGATGATGATAATAATGATAATAATAACAACATTAGTATTAATATTAATAGTAAT
>NC_061844.1:18720072-18722572 GCF_019202785.1 Penaeus chinensis
TCTGGATATGAGGATGGACACAGCCACTTCCGTCTTGCATTTCCACAACGCTTCATGTATGTAAGAAAAACTAACTATGGCATTCAGTCTTGTTTCTTTTCTAGCTGTGTATTGCAAGGAGCGAGGGTTCCGAACACAAGCAGCTTATCCCTTTGAGGTAACGAGTCTGAGGTGGAGGAGCAGTTCCGAATGCAATGTAAATCTGAGATCTGTTTGGATATATATAGAGATAGATAGATAGATAGATGGATAGATGGATAGATAGATAGATAGATAGATTAGATAGATTGATAGATGGATAGATAGATAGATAGATAGATAGATTGATAGATTGATAGATAAATAGATGGATAGATGGATAGATAGATAGATTGATAGATTGATAGATTGATAGATAGATAGATAGATAGATAGATAGATAGATAGATAGATAGAGAGGGAGAGAGAGAGAGACAGAGAGAAAGAACACACACACACGCACTTATGTATGTATGAGTATATATGTCTGTGTGTGCTTATGTGTTGAGAGCGTACATACTGGTATAACTACCCATTGTACAATTAATTATAGCACTAATGATATGGACATATGTAAACGTTTTCCCTTCTGAATAGTGTAAAGACTGACATTTCTATTCAGACTCTCCGCTTTATCGAAGGATCATCATAAAACACGACGATCTGTAAGGCAAACAGGCCCATACGTTTTACTTAAATTCCACATGTCCATAACACAGCAAAACATATGCTAAAACAGGTATTGAATACAAGGATCCCACACACAACACACACATCATCACGTTCAAAAGTCAAATCATGTGACTTTTGAACGTGATGACTAATGTATCTGGTTTTACTGAAGGCTTACTGTGAATTGTTTTCCATTGTTTTGATGTTTTATTTTGTTATTATTTATTTTACTTGTTTGTCATCAGTTCTGTGAGGATGGGTTGTTATGAGATAGATGGATGGTTGAAAAGAGAAGGAGAGGGAGAGAGGAAGGAAGAAGAGAGATGAAGGAAGAAGAGAGATGAAGGAAGAGATAGTGTGGGAAGGAGGGAAGGAGGATGTTAAGGAAGAAGAAGAAAAATAAGAAAAAAAAGAAGAAGGAGAAGAAGAAGAAAAAGAAGAAGAAGAAGAAGAAGATAAAGAGAGAGAGAAAAAGAGAGAGAGAGAGAGAGAGAGAGAGAGAGAGAGAGAGAGAGAGAGAGAGAGAGAGAGAGAGAGAGAGAGAGAGAGAGAGAGAGAACGAGAACGAGAGAGAGAAGAAAAGGAGAGAGAGAGTGAAGAACGGAAAGAGGGAGAGAGGGTAAAAGGGGGAGAAGGATGGAGACAGTCCCTTATGCTTCTCTGCTCTCCCTTTTGGAAACAACGATCATATAAGCTTCATTGCCAAAGCCAAAAACATTCATTAATTCATAAACAAAGGGTAGATTATGACATTGCTGATAAGACACAGAAGCCACTTTAGGGTTTCCATTGAGTATGATGAAATATATACAACACGACTTTTTTTTGCGTCTGTAACCATAAACAAATCATAAAGATGGAGGTCATTCTGATAACATACTTTGTCGTGAAACGTGTGGCTAATATAATTTGAAATTTATATGATATATTTCCGACGTCAGCCTCACAAACAAATTAATTTACATATTCAGATTCACGTACATATTCATATATTTAACGTTCATAAAAAAAAAAAAAAAAAAAATGTGTGCGTGCGTGTGTTTGTCTTTGTGTGTATGTGTGTGTGTATGTGTGTGTGTATGTTTGTGTGTGTGGTTGTCTACAGCGTCATCCTACTATTAAATCATGAATCACGGTATTCGATATAAAAACTAATGTACATATTTTACGTATCCTTGTTAAACTAATTCCAGAACTTTTGAATCCTTCCCAATTTTTTTTTTTTTTTTTTTTTCATCTACGTAATTACTTTGAGGGGAAAAAAAACTACGAAACCTTTCCTGTTTTAAAATAGCACACCAGGCATCTTTATGACATTAACAACAGAAAATTTAATTGGGTTATTAGTTATTTAAGAGCAATAAAACACTCTCGTAACAAGCACCAGTCGATCGGTAATTATGGCAAATAATTAAGGATGATAAAGTTGTTATATTTATCTACTTATTTATGGGAGATTTTTTCTGCATTGGGAGCACAGTTTTTTTTTTTTTTCAAAATACATGTCTACCCGTATGTCTATTTATAAATTCCTCTGTCTGTATTACCTACCTATCTATTGATGCATTTATATCTATATTTCAATGCCTCTTGCTCTCTTTTACATTGATACATACATACATAATCACCTGAATATATACACATTTACATGCATAAATACATATATATATACATGCTTACATTGTGTTCAGTCCGTGCACGGTCAAAGGCTATGGGAGTTCACTTTAAACAAGACAATCCAATGCCTTGTAGTATCTATAAAGTGAAAAGGCTTCGGGAGTCAACCCTGAGGAAAAATCCGGAGCCAGAG
>NC_061844.1:18737572-18740072 GCF_019202785.1 Penaeus chinensis
ACACCACCTCACTCCCTAATGGATAAGCATCGGTCTCTTTATCTCGAAATGACGGTAACGAGTTTATCAATTGCCATTTCCGGTTCGTTGATCAAACCAATTACTTTTGCGAAAAAAAAAAAAAGTTAATTGACGATGATCCCTTGTCGGGAAAGGATAAACATGTGTGTATTAATGGAATTGATATTTATAAAATAAATAGATAAATGTATTGTAAACAGGTGACGAGTTTGTGTTGTATTTCAATTGTGGTTTTAGCAAGTGTTTTATTGATTTATTTGTTAGTTTTGATAATGTAGAGCTAGAAAGCTAAACAGACCTATGTGAAAGCATTCTGTAACACTGTGTTTATTTATCGCAGGATAAGGATGATGGTGTTAATTGATGTGATGATAAGGAGCTACATCCATTCAAACACACACACACACCATATATATAAATAATTATATATATATATATGTTTATATATATATAATTGTACATATGATTATACATATAATTATACATATGATTTTATATACATATACATATATACACATATATATATATATATATATATATATATATATATATATATATATATAAATGTATATATATATACATATACATATACATGTGCATATCTATTTATATCAATCAACCTCTCCATTGATTTATTAATCACTCTCTATCTACCTATCATCTATCCTTCCATCTACCTCTGTATACCTTCTCTATCTCCTTTTCTCCCCAACCCCACCCCTACACACCGCCAGCATCCTCAAGGCCTTCCTCTTCTCAGCAGAAAAGCCTGAATCCCTGGAGATCTCAGAAGCCCAAAGCATCCACTCTGCAGCATCCAGGCTTCCTTCTGGGATTAGGGGTGAAGCCTCATCTCCATCCGGGTCATAGAGGCTTCATTAACTTTATTTTTTAAAGGGAATCGGCGCTATATTCGAATTATTATAATTTTTATATGAATGGAGGAGATGATAAAGATACTTTATTACGTACAAATATTGCTTGAATAATAGTCATCGAAATTGATAATAATTAATTTTAAAAAGTTTTATTAATGGTAAATCGATTCATATCTCGATTACTAATTGGACGAACAGAATAATAATACACATCACAGCGAACAAAGTTAACCAAAGTCAAACAATCTGACAGGATCTTTACGATAATCTCTCTGGGTCTATGCAAAATAGTTATCTTCACAATGCACTTCCGGGATTCAGTTGCAGGCCTGGTCATCTCACGCTCTGAAATCTCCGTCACTTAGGATTCAGTTCCTTTGTTCGACACACACACGCGCGTGCATTGGTGCCGGTGTTTGTCTGATCTGTTTTCATTCATATAATCTTAGAGAGACAAAGAACGAGTTCCTTGGCTTTTGTCTAACTATTCTCTGAAAGGGGGATATTGGCATTGCTTGAATTGATGTGTATGTGTGCTTGTATACACACACACACACACATACACACACACACACACACACACACACACACACACACACACACACACATGTATGTATGTATGTATATAAAAGTCTGTGTGTCTCTGTCTGTGTCTCTCTCTCTCTCTTCACTTTACCCCTTTTTCCCTCGTCGCTTACTGCCCCTTTGCTCTCTCTCTCTCTCTCTCTCTCTCTCTCTCTCTCTCTCTCTCTCTCTCTCTCTCTCTCTCTCTCTCTCTCTCTCTCTCTCTCTCTCGATATCCTACCAATAAGCTTGGCGGATTAAATGAGCTTTTTAATTACCGACATTCTTTTAATTATTAAACTTGGATAATAAGATCATCACAATCTGTAGCGTCCAGACTGACTTTCATCTGTTGCTTAAAATAGCCTGATTTGGCTACTGAAGCGATAGGAAAAACCGTATTATATTATTTTGTGTTAGATTTATATGTAGGCGAAGTTTTATCCAAAATTTAAATATAAATATTTAGTTGCGTCTGCATAATACAGTAAATATACAATTTGAGCGCATACACTCACACACATACACACATATATATATACATATATACATATGGTTGTGTGGGAGAGATATAATGTGTTTGATTTTCTACACACGGTTCATACACGCAAAGTTATATATACATACATATGAATTTATATCTATCTATCTATCTATCTATCTCTCCATATATAGATATGTATATATATATATATATATATATATATATATATAAATGTAATAGTAGTAAAACCCGAAAGAGACCAATTCCGCTCACCCATTCAAATTTACGAACACTTCAATCACCTTTACGCGTATTCATTTCCTAACGGTAGACACAGAGGCGGAAATTATGACAAACAGCGACAGTTTGTGTGCTCTGCGATTCCCGTTCCGTACACGATTGAGCAGTTTCTGAAATTCATACAATGAATTTTCTGCTCTTGTCAAATTCAATATCCCTACATACACCCGTTGGCTTTACGTGAATACAAGCTGTTTGGTAAATTTTATATAATGTCTGGCTATTGACATCGGCCCGGCCCTTATGCAACATG
>NC_061844.1:18745072-18747572 GCF_019202785.1 Penaeus chinensis
CAAAGAGTTTTTTGACCTGATCATAGATAATCAATCTAGCCCATGCTTTTTTCGTAGCAACAAAGCATAGAATTGTGATAAGCACTATTATTATGTTGCCAATCTGATACACTGCTAAATTTTCATTGTTTTCATTGTTTGCACTGTTTTCAATGTTTGAGTTGACGTACCCGTTACCCTGGGTGGGGGAGCAGCCGTGGGAGTGCCCATCGTTTTGGGCGGCGGGGGGGGGGGGGGGGGGGGGGGGGGGGGGGGGGGGGGGGGGCAGCTATGACCCGCGCTACCGGGGGGCCCGTGTCCTTGGGCGGAGGTCCCATGACCCTGGGAAGGGAGCTCGATATCCTGGGCTAAGGGTCCCCTATCACTCTGGGGAAAAGAGCGCTTGATGGCTGCACGAGAAAGCACCGGGGAAACCCCTCGGTTGGCCCCCCTTCAACCCGGGGGGGGGGGGGGGTAGCCAGATTTCCCTCTGACGTTGCGGGTCCACGAGTTGCCATGGTTTGCTGAGTTGTTTGGGTGAGGCGGAGAGGAGGCGAAAACGCGTCCGATCACCACGGCGGTTAGACTCAGAGAGAGAGAGAGAGAGAGAGAGAGAGAGAGAGAGAGAGAGAGAGAAAGAGAGAGAGAGAGAGAGAGAGAGAAGGAGGGAGAGGGAGATTATATCGAAATCTAATTTCAAAAACTTTATTCTATTAATGGGTTTTCTATTTACAATTATGGTGTTTACATTATGTAATATAATATTACATACATAGATACACATTGCATATGTAACAAAATTAGACAGAAAATTAATATAAAAAGTGGACTGAAATATCGTGCTTGGCTTGATGTTTAAACCATTGATATTTCAGAAATGTTCTTTCACTTTTGTTTTCAATGTTTTTTGGTTGGAGATGTTTATAATAGTTTCTGGTAGTTGGTTCCAGACCATCAGTCCTCGGATTTGCATATTTCTTGGCCGGTTCTGTATTCGATCATTCGATCTTTTGATATATAGGGAGTTATTTTGCCTCGTATGGGCACCCGTTATGTTACCTGTTTGAGTAATTTCCTTGTATGATTCTGTGTTATTCATGGAAATAAGGGATATATATATCATATTTCTTTTTAGTTTCAAGTGAATTAGCTAATTTCCATAGTCGTTTCTACATTCATTGAACTTATTTTTAAAATGATTTGTTTTCGCACAGTGGAAGAATGTTGTCATATTTCTCTTATGTTTATATTCATCCAAAAGGGTCGTGTCAAATCTGTTTATCTTGAGAAAGTTGTGAGTATTATTTATTTCATTTATGGCCCTTTTAGTGTTGTCATTTACCCAAGGGGCGGGTGGACGTCTAACTGTTTTTGTTTCACCAGGAGCGGAAGCATCTATGCCTTACTTGATCATATCTGTTAGATCAACGTGTCTGTCAACGTCCTCTGTCGTTAAGATCTCTGAGAGTGACGGCTATAAGATGTTGGCAGGGTAACTGAGGATCGCGCGTTTTAGTGACTGGTTGTCGATTTTTTTTTTTTTTACATTTAAGGTCATGGTTAAAAGCTCGTGATCAGCAATGTAGCATGGGACAGCGTCTGTGTGAAGTGTAATATCGGGTCTGTTTGTTATTATAACATCTAATATGGGTGAGGTATTTTCTTGTAATCCTTGCAGGCTTGGTTATATGCTGTTTATTTTTTTTTATTAATTATCCCAATTAACTTTGCATATAGTTGATCTAAATCCTCATTTAAATCACCGAAAATAAAAAGAGGTTTTTTCTTTATTGACATTTCTCTGAAAATATTTTCAAGATCGTCAAAAGAGTCTGCAGTGACGAAAGGATGTCAATAGATTGTGCCGACGAGGAAGGATACATACTGTACAGTACCGCGAAGCCCTTTGCTGCTGTATTACTTTTAGCTGTAGAGATCTTATTTCATTTAAAGATATCTCTTATATAACTGCAGATTCCACCTCCACGACCTGCATCACGTCTGTAAACATGAAAGTCTGGGATGCTGATGAAACTGTTTGATATTTCTTGGTGAAGCTGGTTTCACTAATACACAAAATCAACATTTCTCTCCTTAATTATCTTTTCAATTTCTTCGAAGTGACCGAGGAGTGACTGTGCATTGATGTGCTCTATTCTGATTGCGTTTAGTGATTTGACCGCCGGATTTGTAACGCCAAGCATTCTGCTCGCCTTTGTACTTGTTTCTATTGAGGAACACTTTTATATTATTGGGAAGGACGTCGGATTCTAAGAAAAGAAATGGGTTTATATTCTTGCCCCTTATAGCGACTGTGAAGCTTGAGTAATAATTACGTGTCATTTTAGTTTTGAAAGATTTCACATTGGAAATGTTGTTGAACTTATTTTCGAGTAAGTCTTCAACATCTTCCTCGTGTGTGTCTGGGTGGCAACTCGTGATATATAGGTACACTACCTGAGGACGGTCGGCACCTTGCAAGGGCTTTGGCGAGTGGCGTTCCTCCCTTGTTTTTCTTCTT
>NC_061844.1:18790072-18825072 GCF_019202785.1 Penaeus chinensis
TTTGATTCCATATGATGCAATGGATATTCTTGGTGTGACATAGTGTCGGTTTTATTTTGCTTCTAAGTTATCCCCTGTGTGCAAGGAATGGCTGCATTACCATCCACTGGCGGCAAGGGATTTGAACACAGGGGCCGGATACTCAAAACAACCCGTAAGTTACAAGGTCGAGGACGTTGTAACCGCCTTACAACATTGTAACTTACGAACTCCTTACAATATTGTAAGTGACCCATACTCAAAAAAAAATTACAATGTTGTAAGCACATTGTAAGGCTAATGTCAACATCGTAAGTTAATTCCCTAGGCTGCCAAGAGAGGGCACATCGTTAGGTGATTGACCAATCAGCAATCAGCCTCGTAGACGTAACAGCCAATGAAAAGCCACAAATCTCAGCTGTTTTATCACCGCGCTACACCAAAGGTAAACAACGCCATGGAAGGTCCAACTCAAAAGAAAAGAAGACCAAATTTCTCAGACGAAGAGATGTTGGCTTTAATAGAAGCTGTGGCAACGAAGAAAAATGTGGTTCTGGGTAAATCAGATAACAGAATAACCGCACAAGTGAAAAATAACGCCTAGGAGAGTGTGACTAAGGAAGTGAGTCTTGTCGCTCGCGTACCGAGGAATGTGAATGCAGGGCGTAGGAAGTTCACAGACCTAAGAGCAGTTTAAAAAAAAAGGCAGCACAAGAGGAAAAACACATGGGAGGAACAGGTAAGATTTCAAAAGTAAATTTTGTTCTGTACATTCTTAAGGTACCGTCAACATGAGTTGTTGAAATTAGTCACAAGTGCTTGAAACTTATCCTTTATAGTTAGAGTAAAGGAAAAACAGTACATGTCATATAATAACTTTATATTCTTGTCACAGAATAGTTGAAGTAGGAGTGAGTACCAATTTTTTTTTTGTTATTATCTATATCATGTCATGGATATTTTGTAATATCCATGACATAGTAACTCAAAGTAATGTAAGGGTAATATCAAGTGCAATATGATAGTACACTCACTGATGCATAACACAATATGGAGATAAAGCATATTGTCATAAAGAAAATAGAAGGTAGAAATATCGGTATAGGTAAAGTTCTGACTAGCCGTCTTTAATCCGGAAACAATATGCATGTGATAGAGCAAATAAATCTAAGAAACTTATCTTCTATGAACTTCCGTCGCAAATCAGAAATAACGAAGTTATTGGACACGCAAGTGTCACAGAGCCCCGAATGAAAAACTATCTCAATATTTTAAAAATCGCCATCCGATATCCTTTCCTACTTTATGTAAACAAAACAATGATACCGTTTTATTTTGGTTCATTTATTGTAATACTTTCATTTCGTAACTAGAAAAATTCCGCATAAACTTACATGAAGGTGATTTTCTTTCTACATTAAAATGTCTGACAATACACGAGTAATACCATCATAAAATCGAGTATTTACAGTAACTATGACATTTCTTACTCTGCGCAAATCGATGTGTCTGGTCCATATTACGGGCAAGAGGGAACTGAAGAATTGCGCGCGATTTTCAAAATCAACAACGTTACCGCATGAACAGCGCACGAAACCTTTTGAAACTTTTATTATATACCACATGCGCGTGACATTTGTCACGAGAGCCAATAGCATTACAGGAAATGCTATAAACCAATCACATGCCATCATTTGCGCCACACGTATGTATAGTGGGCAAGGAAAGCAAATATACCAATCTCTGCTCAAAATGGATCTCAGGTGTGTAGGTTGTGACCCACATTATTATAGAGTTATATCTGATTATTTTGAAAAAAATGATAACGCTATAGAGTTCCTGAGGGCACACGGTGTTTTGCCAAGAGCGGTAAGTTGCCCGCATTGCGATTTACCTTGCAAATATCGTGAAGATCGACATATGTGGTATTGTGGCAGATGGAAAAAAATAGCAAAGACAAAACGGCGTAAAAGTTGCGTTTTCTCGACCAGCGATTACAGAGGCACGTTTCTGCAGGGGACACATCTCGAACCTTTTAAAGTAATTTTATTTGTGAATCATTGGCTACAAAAACATTGGGATCACGCACAAATTATTAAATGTATTGGCATTTCTAAGCCAACTAGCGTAGATTGGAGGAGTTTTTGTTCTGAAGTAACCGAATATTGGTTACAAAATCAAAATTCAATAGGAGGTGCTGGTGTAATAGTTGAGATCGACGAGACGCTGCTCGTGCGCCGTAAGTATAATAGGGGCAGACAGTTGAGCCAGGTGTGGGTCTTTGGGGGTATTGAGCGTGTAAGTAAAAAGAAATTCGTTGGCACTGACCGCAGTGCAGACACGCTCATACCCCTTATTAAGAAATATATCAAACCAGACAGTGTGATATACAGTGATGGATGGGCTGCTTACCGGAACCTACAACATCATGGTTACAAACATCTGAGTATTAATCATTCTGAGAATTTTGTAGACCCAGACGACCCACAAATACACACACAAAACGTAGAAAGGTTATGGAGGGACCTAAAGGAATGGGTCAAGCGGCCAGGTATTAGGGCCGCTTACATCAACCAATACCTGGCCCGCTATTTATTTATAAAATCAAATCAAACATCTCTGATCCATTCCTTCTTTCTACAAGCGGCAGAGCTGTATCCGCCGCAAGGCGGAAAAGAGAGAAAGATCGACTCGCCTGCCCCAGTCCCTCTAGACCTTTCATCTTCAGAGAGCGAGTGAAATCCGGTAAGAGTTCACACTTACCTGATTGCTTGTATGCATATAGTCCAAACAAAAACGTAATACAAAACAAATACCATTTTTTCGCGCACCTAAAGACAAATTTCTTCTGAAATAGCGATAATAAATTAATAATGTGTGAAACAGATAAACAAGGACACCATGTATAACGACCAATTATTGACAACTTAGCGATTATGCGGTGTTACAGACTGAGAAATTCTAGCCAATGAAAACTTCAGGCAATGACGTCAGAGTTTTCTGACCAATCAAAAACAGTTTTTCGGAAAGCCCTGCCCTCGCCCATTGAAAACGTTCAGTGTGTATCTGTCCGGTGGCCAAGGAAGTGTAGGTGTGAAAAAAAAAAAATATAGAAGCCGGCAGAAATGTTTACAAATTGCGAAATACACGTATAACTGGAAATACACGTATAACTGGAAATATTGCTACGCCGAGGACGTGTTATTGTAAAGCTTAATAACGGAGACGGGACGATATAAGGTTAGTAAAATTTAAGTAACGTTTAACGAGAACCGGCGAAATCTACATAGTTATTGCACGAAGTACATTTCAAGTAATAAGCCAATTAATGTAATAAAAATGCATACTTTTAATAGGATAATAATACATGCATTATTAATACAAATTATTTACGATTTGGCTATTGCAACCGACCGCAGTGGGTGTCGTGGCCGCGCGCGACGAAATCAGGCTAAAGCTTTCATAATTCCGCGGGACGAGCAATAAGGCTTGGCTGCGCGGCCTGAAGCCTCGCCACGGCCTCCGAAGTATTTTCGGCTCAGGCAAAGGTCAATAAGTTCCATCTTACATTTTAAGACCAGTATAAGTATTGAACGGTTACCATATTTGACGACAATCATCACTAAAGTTTGCAAGGTGTGTTACAAAAATGTGTAAGTTTTTTGTTTGAGAATAAAATTCACGGAGACTGCGTGTGCCGTTGCGGCACGGTCTCCGTGCGCGACACGTAACTGTCAGTAGCGCTTTTTTTTGTTTCTTTGCTTTGTATTTATTATCGCAGTCAATCAAAATACCGTTGTTATTTGAGGAACTATTAATGAAGCTTGTGTATGAATTTGAAACGGTCATCTGGAAACTTTCGAAACGCATTTTCATATTAAAAAGTTGATTGTGCCAAAACATGGTTTGATTCATTTGTATTGTCCGTCAATCAGGCAAAAAATAATCCTGGATTTAACCGCCGAATTGTATACCGTAATTGCATAGGTGAAACATGGCCACTGTCCCCGTAGAGTTTCAGCAAGCCCGATTTTAAGTTAATTTAGTGTTTTTCTTGTTTTTCTGTGTGTAAATCATGCTAATTACCCTCCCATAATACAGTGCGAAGCCGAATCTTACACATTTGATCAACTTTGCCGTCGGGTATACAAATTCCGCTACTCATCAACGAGTCAAATGCGACGGAAAGCAACAGCATAACAGCGTTAAACTACGAGGGGAGATTACACTCCAAAAAAAGTGGTTTCGAAAGTCGGAGGCTGGATGAAACTTAACATTTACCGAAATATCTTAGTAATTGCCTATGTATCAGTTCCCTTATATGAAAAAATCTAGAAATTTGATTAAACAAAGGCCAACAATATAGCATAAAGAATGGTAATATTAAATGTATAATCTTATTTGTTTGGTATTATTTAGTTTCTGAGTGTTTATTGATTTAAAAAATAACTTATTTCCTGAAACATCTACAATTATAAGAACAATTTTCACCATATGATCATCCTTCACAGATGTAGTCTAATGGATGGATTTTTTGAAGTAAATAAAATAAATATGACTCATCAAGTAAATAATAGCAGTATTACATGTCGGATCTTATTCGTTTTGCATTATTATTATTATTAGTTTTTAATACATAGGAATAGTCATTTCTTAAATCAACTTCATAAATGTATTCAAATAGATATTTATTTTTTGACTTAATTAAAAATAGCAAACTTGACTCATCAAGTTGCGAATCATACATAAATATATGTCGGTTTAGGAGTATAATACATGTGTTGTCTTATCAGACTCAAGAAATGTATATTATAAAAATTAAAATATAGATTTGCATTTTTTAGATGTTGCAGAACCAACTCCTGGGCCATCTGGGATAGCATCTCAGGTCATAACAGACTCGAAAGTTGTTGTAACATTGGATGAGGGCACTCCAGAGGAGCAAGAAATGACAATATCCATTGTGTCAATGGACCACACTTACTCTTCAGAATTACCTCCTTTTTGAATAGAAGACAGTGACGCTCAGGATGGAGGTAGCAGGCATGGTCATAGCAGAAGATCAGAAGAAAGGAGAATTTTGCCTGACATGCTTCAGAAACAAGCAAATATAGAAATTCACTTGAAACAGCTTGTAAGCTCAGTAAAAGACATTGCATCAGCATTACAAACAATTGCTGGTGTTATAAAAGATAAGGCATAAATTCTTATTTTTATCAAATTATGAAATATTTTAGTTTTTCTCCCATTCAATTCTAGTCTTAATCTACCCATTTATAGTACACAGTTGACATTAATTTGTGATAGGCATTTGTACATTTAACAAAGTCATAATGTTAAGTTATTGCTTGAGAGACTAAGTCTAAAATAAGTCTTTATTTCGGAGTTCCTTTATTTCTTCAGTACAGACTAAGGCAAAAATCCATTATATATTATTTATTTTTTGTTCGCATTAATGTTTGCACTGAGGTTGTGAAAATTGTATTTTGGTTTTATGATATAGGTTAAGACCATTTTATCCAGTTTAGAAGAATCATATTTTTATAGGGAGGGAATTATTGATTTTATTATTTTTTTAGGAAAAAAATGATTTTCATTTTTTTCAAAATTCTGACAGGTGCACTGTTTGGTTTCTGCATAGGTTATATATTTTCCTTTTAGGTTAAGGAAGTAACAAATTTTTGTTGTTTACACATGGCAATAATAAAGTTAAACTATAATAGTTCTGGTGCTGTCAATTAAGATTGATTTTCTTTGTTGATACTAAGACAGAGCTGTATTTAAGTTTAATTTATTTTTCTGGTTTTGATGTTGTAGGCTGAGGAAGAAAGCAAATATATACTTATTGCTATTCTAATATTTATGGTTAACATAGTAATTAAGCTTTGAGGGACAGCTTTACTTTTATTTTAAAAATGTTATATTTCTTTATTTGTATATTTATATGTCTGAAATTACTTGCTTCTAAAGATTTTTGTTTATTTCACTTCTAAGGCAACCCAACTTTGGTTGTGGTCTGTCTTGTGGTCATAAAGTACCATGACAAAAATATGTAACTTACATTTTGTACTTTTGAGCAGTATTGCTTTGTATGTATGTGTAGATACTTTCATATTATTTTTGTGATGTATCATTATGGTATTTTTCTTACCAGTCTTATATTTTTATAATCACAGTCTGAAATAAAGTTTTACTTTTTAATGCTTTATTATAATTACCCTAGATCTTGAATAACAGTTATTTCTTCTTGCATATTCAAACTACTACTTATTCAATTTTAATGTGCATTGATAAGAGTTCCATCAATAAAAATAATTCAAGTATACAATTATTCATACAAAAAAAAAAAAAAAAAAAAATGGAGAAGTAAAATCACTACTTCTAGGATGTGGTAGTATGTATGTAACCTAGTTCTTCCTGAGTATAGGTCCAACACCTCACAGAGCCTCAAAATGTCATGTCATGGAAATCCGTAGTACCGCAGTACTGGGTTATCATTAACATGCAAAGGGGTTCCTATAATGTCTTTCACGCTGTAAAGCTCGATCATGAAAATAAGCAGCCACCCACTCCATATTGGGTGTGTCGTCTGTCAACACTGTTAGCACTTGCAATATGTTTAAATCATAACAATTAAGCAAAGAAGGCAAAGAAAACACTGAATATCTAGATTTTCCGGTGTATTAAATATATAAAACGGCAGTGTGTAGTCAAATAAAGGCTATACAAGTTATGACGACTATGCAATCGAGATATAAACAATCACTATATCCGGTTTGAAACGCTTACAAGAGCTCCCGAGCAGTTGTAACTTACAAGGTACTTTACAATGTGTGACGTCATAACATGGCGGCTATTTTTGTTTCGAGTATGGCCCTCGGAGGAGTTACAACATTGTAACTGCTCCGATGTGAGATACAACATTGTAAACTGTTTTGAGTATCCCGCCCCAGGTCAGCAAAATTACTAGACGAGATCGCTACCGCTGCACCACACACACACACACACACACACACACACACACACACACACACACACACACACACACACACACACACACACACACACAGTGAGAGAGAGAGAGAGAGAGAGAGAGAGAGAGAGAGAGAGAGAGAGAGAGAGAGAGAGAGAGAGACAAAGAGAGAGAATTGACTCTTGATTATACTGACACTGAAGCTATCGCAAAGTTGTAAATTACAATATGGCAAAATACATATCTGTGTATCTGTTTGCGTATATATCTGTCTATCTCTATATCAATTTCTCGATCTGATCTATATGTGTATTTTTCTGCTTATACGTCTGTGTATCTCTCTGCCTATATATCTGTCTATGCCTATCCATCTATATGCTTATTTATCGATCTACCTACCTACCAATATAACCTACATAACAATTCATTTCTATATAATCTACATAACTCTTTCTCTCTCTCTCTCTCTCTCTCTCTCTCTCTCTCTCTTTCTCTCTATCTCTCTATATCTATCTATCTCTCTCTCTCTATTATTATCGCACCAGATCGGAAGAGGAAGGAGGGTCACGAATTCTCAAAGATGGACTTCAAGTGGAGGAAAATCTTTAAAGCTAAAAGGTGGATTTCCTTAAGCCTTTGGAGTTTCCACTTCCTGATCCTCCACACAATGCGTGGATTTAGTGAGTCCATGTCCATCTGCGTCTTTCATAAGTTTTTGTTTTATTTGTCTAAGTGGGAAAACGAGGGAGGGAGAGGGGGAGACAAAAAAAGAAGAGAAAAAAAGGGGATACGTTTTATAATCTTCTAAATATTATCAAACGTAAAGCCCTTGAAGTGATATTTTTAATTACATTATGTAGCGTGCGTTTATCAATCAATTTATTTATCTATTTTCAGTGTCTTGCCTTCTTCATTAACCTCCTCTTCCCTTTCGCGCTTTCTACCCGTTTCTCTTTCTCTCTCCGTTTCCACTGCCTTTCATCATAATTTACCTGTTGCGTCACAGAAAGCTATTCACGTCTTCATTTCTCATTATAACTTTGTAGTTGCTCAGGCAGAGGAGCACGAGAGAGAGAGAGAGAGAGAGAGAGAGAGAGAGAGAGAGAGTGACAGAGAGAGAGAGAGAGAGAGAGAGAGAGAGAGAGGAGAGGAGAGAGAGAGAGAGAGAGAGAGAGAGAGAAAGGAAACCGCGAAATACGTGGATGCTGCGAAGAGAAAGGGTTATACACAGATCATGTTGAAGTTTTCGTTCATGAGTTGTTTTATATCTTTTATTTTTCTTTCTTTTCGTGTGTCTTGTTTGTCCTCCGTTCGTTTTGTGCTTTTGGTTTAGTCTGCCTGATAGATGCTCTCTTTGTTTCTTTATATTTACTTTCGCTTTTACTGTATCCGTTGCTTTTTACCATTTTTATTGGTTATTTTATTGATATCTAAGTTACTTTTTTTAGCCATTTTTTTCGTTTATCGTAAGCTATTTAGATTGCTTCTGACTGATCAAGGAGTGAAGGTACGAAATCTTTTCAAATGTCGTATCTATGGTCATCTAAGTTTATATTATTCTCTTTAATTTGTATTTTTCCTCTTAATTTATGTTACGACATCCTTCCTGATAATGTTAAATTGTAATCTGGTTTCGTTTAATATCAGTTTTTGTGTGGCTGATGACGTCATAAAATGCATATATGACCTAATATACCGCCAAATACAGTCAAGTCTATAGCAGTCAGTGAGTGTATTATTACTTTTTAATTGATGATATATATTTTTTTTTTTTTATTATTATTATTATTATTTTTTTGCCTGAATGCCAGAGCTACAGCAACACAAAAAAAATTAAGTCCTAAGACCTGGACGTGATCTCTACTCTTACTTCCTAACGAGAACCTCTTGCCGCGGTGGGGGTGGCTTGAGGTCCCAATGACCCGGTGAGCCGGACCAGAGGGCTCCCCATACTGGAGGGGTCACTAGTGAGGAATAAGACAAAATGGCTCCCTGTGCACCAAGGCTTATGAGAGGGAATGGTGCACCCACACTTGGTTCATTCCATCTTGGACTAAGAAGAATCCCACGTGTGTTTGCCTCATATTGGTAAGAGACAAGCGGCCATAGCAAGAAAAGCTGCATTCAGGCAGTTAAAACGACGCCACCAACGATATGATTTTGATCCCTTACATAAGGACCCAAGCCAAGGCCAGGCAAGTGCTAAAGACAGCTAGACAGATGTCGTGGAGACAGTATTTCTCCTTGATTAACTCTGGGACCCCCTTAGCATGGGTATGGGACAAGGTGCGTGAGATTGCCGGAAAGAGCACATCCATGTCACCTCCTGGTTTGAAGATAGATGGCATAATCCTCTCAGACGAAAAAAAAAGTTGCAATTGAGCTAGCTAAATCCATGGTAGAGATCTCCTCTGGAGTATTTTACACTGCCTGGTTCTCCACTTTTTAGGCTGAACAGGAACAACCAATGTCGTTCTTTAGTAGGACTTCAGCAGAACTTCAATACAACTTACCATTTTTTCGCAAGGTGGACTCTACCTTGCAGCTCTGCCCCAGGAAGTGACGGTTTTCCATACCAAATGATATCTCACTTATCTGAGAGTCCCCACAAGTTCCAGTTAGACCTATTTAATAGGCACAGTACCATCCACATGGAAAGAACCTATAATCATTCCTATCCCAAAACCTGGCAAAAATGCTTCCATACCAGGGAATTACAGACCAATTTCTCTCATCAGCTGCATGTACAAGCTGATGGAGAACATGGTAGGTTGACATGGCTGCTAGAAAAAGAAACGTAAATAAACTTAACCTAGAAAGTTTAGAGTGCAGGTGAGAAAGTTTCTCTAACCTGGAAGACCAACTGAGAGGGGTTCCACAAGGGAGTGTGCTCCTTGGAGGGAGCTTACAGGATGTACAGGGGCACTTGCATACTGCAATGGGTCAGGTTGTGCAGTGGGCAACATGCCATGAGTTCAGAGGGGCGTTCTGTCCTTTCCTCTACTTGGGAGCTTACCCAATGCGTTTTGTCCAAGAGTTGGGTTGTTGGGTCTAATTTTTGGCTCGGGGTTTGTGTGGGTGCCTCACATAAAAAAGTTCGAGGTGAAAGCTGCAAAGGTGCTTGGTGTTTTGCGGGTCCTTTCACACCTGTCCGGACTGCCAAGTGCTTATTCGTGACAGGTTTGACTATGGATGTGAGGCTGTTCATCTGCAACTCCCACTGTTCTCCAGGTCTTGGACTTGAATTATGTCGAGGGGCTTTCGAATGCATATATATATATATATATATATATATATATATATATACATATATATATATATATATATATATGTGCATATATATACATATATATAGAAGTATATATAAATATATATGCATATATATGCATATATATATATATATATATATATATATATGCATATATATATATACACACATGCATATATATATATATATATATATATATATATATATATACACACACACACACACATGTATATGCATATATGCATATATATATGCATATATATTTAAATATATATATATATATATATATATATATATATATATATATATACACACACACACACACATGTATATGCATATATGCATATATATATGCATATATATTTAAATATATATATATATATATATATATATATATATATATATAAAGATATATATATGCATATATATATGCATATATATATATCCATATATATATACATATATATGCATATATACATATATATGCGTATATATATGTATATATATATGCATATATATATGTATATATATATGCATATATATGTTTATATACATACATACATACATACATATATATATATATATATATATATATATATATATATATATATATCCACACAGAGATGCACATACATTTAGATGAGCACTAGGTGCAATATCCTCATTAACATCGTCAGCGAGGTGCAGGTGTTTATAAATGATTCCGCCTCCATAAACAGGGGCGGAATCATACGGCGTCTTCTGTACGTAGTAAAAAAGTTAATTCCGGATAAAAGATAATTCAAATCCACAGCACTTGCACAGCAGACACAAGACAGACTGCCAAGCGCACTAGTCAATGCGATTATCAGTAAACCTGTTGTTTTGCATGAACAAGCGGGTATCTGTGTAATGGCAATTAGCATTCGCCCTTTACAAGTTTCACATTATACGTTAATGTCGATAAGGAAACTTTTGCTGCAGAAGAAATAAATATACACACATATATGCTATTAATATACCATGCCGATACATATCTGCATCAGTACAAATAAAATTCTATAAATGGCTTCAAATGGCCTATAAATATTATCAAACAACCGAAATGAAGGTGTCAAATAAAAATGAGATACTCGTATAATCAATTTATATTCGCGGCAGTCTTCCTGTGTGATCGCGGGGCACAGGTAGGGTTCATGTTTGTATTTTGAATTTGAGACCTAATTATGATATTAAAAGCACTGTCTTACATTCGATTAATATATTGCATGATTTGGGAATGATTTTCCGACCTGGAAATAACATTGTCTTTTGTGTGTCTGTAAATTCCCTGTGGAATTTTTTTTTTTTTCGTTTTTCTTGTCATTGCTGATAGTTATATATGCAATTTGAAAATCCCCTAACTTATAAAGATATATATTAATGAATTTTCACATACATCTTTGACATGACAATGAAATATCAGAAGTTGTTTCGGTATTGTTTATAATAAACATCAATGGCAACTCACCTCCATCTTTTCTATGGAGTCGATGACGTCATGATGTATCACAACACGATTGGTGGGATAAAGTAGCTCGTACTGCACATGTGCAGGATTAAGTTTGAGCTCAAAAGTAAAGTCTGGTCTGGAGATAAGTTATATTAAATCCTGGTCGCTGCGACTGCGCTTGAGCATGAGAGATCTGGCTTAAATTTAATGCTGGTTTAGCTTTTATGGCGCGTACAGAAGACACCCATGGAAAAGTTTAGCACGACAGTTTTTGACGATGGAAATGAGACCTTTTATATTGTTTATACACACCACTCTTCGTTTCGCAAGGCTGTGGTAAATTGAAATGTATTTCTCAGATTCAGTCAATATATTTTTCTCCTATTACATAAATTGTTCTTCATGTGAAAAATAATAAATCAAGATACAAAGCCTTGTAAGGTTATATCAGAAACGTAGAAAATGATTTTGAAGACATTCATCCCACCGAAGGCAATACCACGTCATAAGACTCGGACGCGTTGGAAATTCTTACCATATCGTTCCAGCGAGTCATAATTGACTACAAATCCTACTCATATAGCGTGAACATGTAATTTGTTGTACTGCTAAAAAAACACAGATTTTTTTTTTTTTTTTTACACCTTTACAATAAAAAAATTATAACTAGAAACTTACAATGCGATTCGTAATTAAAGAAAATATAAATCCCTATCTGAGACTACGTGAAATATATCTGAAAAATATCGCGCTCTGATTGGCTGGCCGGAGTGTATCAAACCGTATCCAGGTGAAGACATACACTATGATAAACGGAAAAGATATTTCATCAGGTTCCAATAATGTATGCGCAAAAGGCATCAAAGTGTACCAAAGTATCTGGAAACAAAAACGGCCTTTCGTTGACACACCAGATTGGCATCATCATTACTATTACTATAATAATAATAATAATAATAATGGAAAATGGTGACTTTTGTTATTCTTACTCTTATCATTAATATCGTTCTTTTTATTATTATTACTGTTTTTATCATTCTTTTTCTTCTTATTATTATCAATACCGCTATTAGTACTATTACTATCATTATCATTACCATTACCATTATAATCATCAATAACAGTAGCAGTAGTAAAAGTTATAGTGGTAATAAAGGCATCAATTATCACTCCTGTAGGACCCGGATATAATAAAACTCGCAGAACACCATTATCTATATCTCTTACCTCTATACCCTGACCCGGATATAGTGTACCAACCCAGCTGTCGTTTCCTTCAAGCTGGCAGAAAGGAAAATCCATTTACTTCTCACTCAAAGGGTTTTGTTTCGGTCACTCGGCGACACAGGGAAAATCTTTGCAACTGCAATGTTAGACGGTCTGCAAGATATAATGCACCTCCGACGGATTATTTGGGAAGTGTAAGATAAGGGGAAGAGATCTCGGTTTTCGTTTTCGGATTTTTTTTTGTTAGGCGGGGGGGGGGGGGGGTATGTATGTATAGGAAACATACACATACACATGCATATATATATAGAGAGATATATAGATATAGATATAGATATGTGTCTGTGTGTGTGTACGCACGCACGCACGCACGCACGCACGCACGCACACATACACACAAACACACACACACACACACACACACACACACACACACACACACACACACACACGCACACACACACACACGCACGCACGCACACACGCACGCACACGCACACACACATACATACTACACATGAACGCATACACTAAAGCTGTCAAGTTAAATGCATTAACCTACTTGTCTCAAATTAATCCACATACAGACTGAATTACCTTGTATATCTTGAGTATCCTATTGCAGTAGAATTTAGTGCACGAAGTTTTGATTCCGTAATTGATCGTAATATAATTCCATTTGACAATTTCATTACAATAAAAGCGTAAATGCATGTTGCATTTGGTTTATTCATTTCAACAATTGTATCTAGTTTTAGCAACTGCACTGTCCAAGCTGTGACTTTAATTTGCATTTCTTTGCCGTTTGTTGTGTTTGTTTCTTTCTTTGTGATCTTAATGTCTTTTTTTGCCCTTTTTTCTATTTGAATTAGTTTTATTTGCTTTAACTACATAGGCATATGTGTTTGTCATATTTTTTTTTCTCTTCAATCTGCTTAACAGTTCCCTGTACTTTGATTACTTCAATATTTTTTTTCTTGTGGATTCTTGACTTCGATTTGACTACCGTTGTCAATCTTGGTTTCTACTTCTTCCCCCTTTTCCTTGAGTTTTTTTTATTTTCATGTCAGACTTTTCAGTAATCCCTCTCTGAATGAACGTGTTCCTGTACATATGATCCACCAATTCCTTCAAATTTACATTTTCTTCACGTATTTTCAAACATCCTGCTACCAGGCTGTCAACCTTGGCTTTATGATCCTTAATTCTAACCGCTCTTAATGGTTACCCATAAAACAAACAGAAAAGCAGAGCTGTACTCAGGACAGTTGTCTCTCTGCGCAAAACGCTTACCATGCAGGATTGACGGTCACTTCTCGCCTCCCTCGCGTTCGCTCTCACTTCCCTGCTCACAAAGCCTCACTATCTCTTTTTCAATTTTTACGTATTCGTTCACCTTATAACCCAAATTATTATATCAACATGAACTATGCACATCAACGTTAGCCATGGTTAGCAGGCTAGACCACCCATTGCCCGATTTTCTCCGTGTTTAACATGTAAGAGATGTACTGAATTGATGCGACTGTACTGCAGTCTCCGTGTGTGTTCATTTACTTTCATCAACAGAGCGTAAGCGGTACCGGTCTATCACTAAATCCACCGGTTCAGTATAGGAATCTCTCTCTCCGGAACACACACTGACCCGGAGCAAACAAATTCACAGATTAATTTCAAGAATATTCATGACAACCACTGTTAGTGCCGCTTGAATGTCACTGACAGTTCCGAAACAGTGACAGCATTTTTTTTTTTTTTTTTTTTTTTTTTTTTTTGAGCGATGAAGTATAACACTTCGGCTGTATAATGATACCTTTATCTGTCTCTATCTGTGTCGTTTTCTATCTTTTCTTACATGCGTATATTCATGTTTTTTTCTTCATCTTTTTTCACCTCCTTCTTCTTCCTCTTTTACTCCTTCTCCTTCACCTCCTCCTCTTCCACCTCCCCCTTCCCCCCTTTTCCTCGTCCTCCTCCTCCTCCTCCTCCTCCACCTCCCCCCCCCTACTCCTCCTCCTCCTCTTCCCCTCCTCCTCCTCCCCTTCCTCCTCTTCCTCCTCCCCCTTCCCCCATTCTCCTCCTTCTCCTCCTCCCCTTCTCTCCTCCCTTCCTCTTAAATAAAGGCTTTTCTGAAACCGGAAGACTTCGGTCAGAGGCTTCTACACAGCAACGCAGCTTTCCTGACCCGGTTTCCAACAAGGATCAAATGCAGAGGAAAGGAGGTTGCAAAAACTAGAAGTAAATTGTTGCACATCAGTTTCCTGGCTTTCTTGATTTCAGTTTTCTATTTGTGAAGGTGTATTTTATGCGATATTGTTGTTGTTGTTATTATTCTTTTTTGCCCGTTTAGTTTTTGTTTTTGTTTTACTGGATATTTTTTTCTTATTGTTTTCTTTCACACTTTCTCTCTCTGTATTCATCATTTATGCTTTTACTTAGTCTATCTTTTATCAAGGCTTCGTATGAGAAATCTTTCTGTCACCAATCCATAGATGCAGCCCATATGAAAATTATATATATTTATGTATATATATACATATACACACGCACACATCTATCTATTTATGTAACTCTATCTATCTATCAATATGTTCATATATCTACTTACATTATATATGTACCTATAGGTATGATTGTATATACGTATTTTTAAATTCTATTAATTTATTCATATTTCTAAATGTGCCATAACAAACTCATAGTAGTTCGTCATAAGCATATAACCTAAAAAGCAAATAGTGTTAATGTCCTTGACAATGTAAATATCAACATGAAATTTCCGTTATATATCCTATCTCATTGACCCCTGTCACTTACCGCTCATAAACTCATTTAAATAAACAACGCAGACACTGGGCATAATCATACCCTACTTTACGTAATTTGCCCTAACATATTATGCCATATTACAGAATACTAAAAAAGAGAAAATGTGAAAGCACCATTAAGGGAAACGAAATATTAAGAATATCACGCGCGTAAACACTGAAAAAGAAATATTGTGTACATGATAGTTCTATGTTCAGACAACACGGGAATACAACAGGGTAATGTTGTCATAAATACACAGAAACGTGCATATATTTTCAGGTTAAAAAATACACGTTTTTAGGAAGTGCAGTAAACATTATCATAAAAAATGCTGGAGGGTCATAAGTTGTATGTTGTTTTATATTCAAAGTTTATATCTATATCTATATAAATAATACATACACACATCTATAGCTATTAGTCTATCTATGCATTTGTCTATATCTATATTTATCTATTTATCTATCTATATATGTATCACACACACACACTGTTACATAATCGTCAGTCATGAAACTTGATGAAAACAAAATCAACAATATTCGAAATTACGGTATAGCTTCATGAATCGAATATTATAAACGAAACAGCAATCATTATAAAAGTTATTAATTATTCAATGCTCTAAAGCTAATAAATTAATTAGATATTACACAAAATTATTATAAACATGCTCAGTGAATTGAATATTATACTAAATGAAAATAATCATAACAAAAACAAATAGTTAATTGCAACAAACACAAATTAAGTTATATTTCTATGTGAATATATGCAAGTAAAGTAATAATCATGACAAAAACAAATACTTGATAGACAAAAATATCAATTTTACGCTAACTATTCTTATTAACTGTTGATAAAGCAGTTATATCCAACACAATATTGACGTATGCCCTTGTGTGTGTATTTCCACAGCATTAGTCAAATCTAACAATCAAGTTGTTTCTTTTTTGTTCATAAAAATCTTCATTTTCTTCCTAATCCTATGTTTCAGAATAGCACTCCCATATCTATTATGTATGTGTATATGTTTCATCACGTTGGCGCATTTTAAACGGGCTTACCGAGATGGACATGGCTACTGGACGCTATTCCGAAACCTTACCCACATTCTCCGTCATAAAACGTCCTTTTATTTTCGATATGGTGCTTATCCGGCCACGCCCTTGCTGGTTATCACTTAACTAGTTCTTACAGTTGGAAAGATACCCGCACACAGGGCTTTTCTGTGTCCCTGCACATTTATAACCCTGTGTTTAATCACTTCTCACTTTTTCTACCTGCCACTCGTGTTTTTCTTGTTCCCAGACTGGTATACAATACAATCTTTGATCACTTTGATCTATATTGCGATCGATTAGAACTACTTGTTTCGCACTCGTGATTTCTTTTTTTTTTTTTAATTCGGTTGGTCTATCACGTGTGTCACCCTCTGTGTGTGTGTGTGTGTGTGTGTGTGTGTGTGTATGTGTATGTGTGTGTATGTATGTGTGTTCATTTATATGTATATATATAAATTTGTATATATGTACACACACACAAACACACACACAGACACACACACACACACACATATATATATAATATATATATATATATATATATATGTGTGTGTGTGTGTATAACTATATATGCGTATATATATAAATATATATATATATATATATATATATATATGTTTATGTATATAATGTGTGTGTGTGCGTGTGTATACACACATGAATATATTCATATCCATAAATAAAATATAAGAAATTTCAACACAATCGTAAAGGTGATCCAAACATATTTCTCTGCTCACCTTACAAGCGCTTTCTTCTCTAATAAAATTGTTCATGGTCAGTTTACGTGGTGTTTTAGTTGTCTTTCTTTTCATTGTAAGTCTTTTGTGTTAATCATTATTAGAATGTTTATCAATCTTCGATTAAATTGTTTGTGATAATTTTTAGTGCTACTTTGTTATGATTATCATTTTCACGGTAACAACAATTACAATGAACATAACAGGAGCAATAATAGAACAATGATGATGATAATGATACCTATACTACAGTTAGTAGTGATAATAATTAAACTAATTATACTGATATTGATAATATTAATAATAACAATAACAGTAACAATGATCAATGATGATAACAGATAATAGTAATAACAACAATCATAATTACAGTAATATTAATAATAAATATGATAACAGTAGATATGGTCTAATGATAACAAGAGCAATAGAGATGATAATGATAACAACTTGTTGGGTGTAAAATGTGTACCAACATTAGGATCCATCCTTCACATGAAAAAAAAAGCTACACAAAGCCTTTTTTTTGCAACATTCCCGAAACTCATAATACTTTGATACACTCTGATACATGTTTGTCCTTTACGCATACATTACTGGAACCGTTGAGACTTCTTTTCGTTTTGTATCAAAGTGCTTGTCCTTCAACTTGATTCGGTTTGATTCACTCCGGACAGCCAATCAGAGCGCGATATTTTTCAGATATATTTCACGTAGTCTCAGATAGAGATTTATATTTCATTAATTTCGAATCGCATCGTGAGTTTTTTTATAGAACTTTTTATTGCAAAGATGCATAAAGTGTTTATGTGCTTTATTTTTAGCAGGACATCGGTATATGGGTAAGATTTTAAGTCAATCGTGACGATCCCTGGGAAGACATGGTAAGAATTTCCAACGTGTCCGGGTCATATGACATAGTAATGACTTGGGTGGGATGAATGTCTTCAAAATCATTCTGTATGTCTATGATATAACATAAGCTCAAAAATCTCAAAGAAAATGTTGTGTATCTTGATTTGTTGATTAACTTCAATAAATAAATCGAGTATAATAAATCGAGTGGAATTACCCAGTTGCCTGACCCCACGCCCACTCGCGATGAATACGATAAGATGCAAAACCTTATGTAATTTTCAATTTCCATATGATTTATATGACAAGAAAAAACGAAAAAGTTTTGACAATCTGAGAAATACATTAAAATTTTCCACAGCCTTGCGAAACGAAGAGTGTGTTGAAGCAATATAAGTTGCAGAGTAGTCAGGTACTTTTCCATTTTATTTGACGCTTCCACAATATTTGGCTTGTAATTAAAAATCATACCAGCACATTCAGTACTTTAATGTTTTTCTATTGACTTTTTATGTGAATATAAAAATCACAACTTTTCCTTTTCTCAAAACTTTGTATGTCAGTAGAAACTTCGATGATATCGTGTTTTGTAGCGACTATGATTCAACATGAAACAATGTATCAAATTATTTAAGGGTTTCGGGATGCTACAAGAAAGGCCTCAAATAAGGAATAACAAGACCCCCTAAAATAATATTGAACGCCAGGAAACGTCCCTAATTTTAGGGTGTGTATGAAAACATTATGGTGAAACTGCCCTATACTCAGCACGCCCTAAAAAAACACATTTTAAAGAAATGGATTCCACAAGCATCATAGGGCTGAAGGAGTGGCGTTCAATATTATCGTCTAGCCAAGAGTAGCGTTTCAACTGAGAAAATCATTTCCTTACCAGGTCGAACAGCTTTCTGGTTCGAGTACGTACCACCATGGAGCACGAGGATCTTTTCCCAGTTTTCGCGAAGTTCCGTGTTCCATGGCTTATAATTTAGTGCAGAAAGAGGACAGAAAACCAAAACGAAAACTGGTCAAGGCATGAAAAATAATATAAAAGGCCCAAGCGTTTTCAATAAGCTCGTGAAGGAACTGTAACTGGAAGACAGTCGCGTTTTTTCGGATTACACAGAATCAACAAAGAGTGATTTTACGAGTTTTTGAATCTTGTGAAGCTCAAATTCAGTAGGATACTCAGCTGAGAAACGTCATTAACATTGCGATATCTAACAACAGGTTCTGGGGAAAAGCAATTTAATATATCATCTGCCACGATTTTACTGTTCTCCACATATAATAGATATGAATTCTGTTGATTTGTGAATCTAAAAGGATTTTTTTAAAAATTATTTTTGTGTATGAAGTTTTAAATACTAGTGTCAACTTGACAGTGATTAAAAATGTTTCAAGAATCTCAAATTTCCTTCGTCATGGCAGAGAGAAATGTACAGTTTAAAACACCATCTTGTCATCTGCTTCCAGAGAAAACCTATGATGTTCTTATAAATATCTTAGGGAAGTTGTAGGCTTCCCTGGCATTTTATGAACGCCAGAAAACATCCATAATTTTAGGGTGTGTATGAAAACATTATGGTGAAACTGCCCTATACTCAGCACGCCCTAAAAAAAACACATTTTTAAGAAATGGATTCCACAAGGATCATAGGGCTGAAGGAGTGGTTCAACCGGCTGGGTTTATCGTCTAGCCAAGAGTAGCGTTTCAACTGAGAAAATCATTTCCTTACCAGGTCGAACTGCTTTCTGGTTCGAGCACGAGGATCTTTTCCCAGTTTTCACGTAGTTTCCTGTTCCAAGGCTTATACTTTAGTGCAGCAAGAGGACAGAACACCAAAACGATAATTGGTCAAAGCATGAAAAATAATATAAAAGGCCCAAGCGTTTTCAATAAGCTCGTGAAGGAACTGTAACTGGAAGACAGTCGCGGTTTTTCGGCTTACACAGGATCAACAAAGAGTGATTTTACGAGTTGTTGAATCTTGTGAAGCTCATATTCAAAAGGATACTCAGCTGAGAAAGGTAATTAACACTGCGATATCTAAGAACAGGTTCTGGTGAAATGCAATTTAATATATCAGCTATCACGATTTTACTGTTGTCCACATATAATTGATATGATTTCTGTTTATTTGTAAATCTAAAAGAAAGATTTTTATTATTTTTGCATCTTAAGTTTGTAATACTAGTGTCAACTTGACAGTGATTAAAAATACTGCTTGATCATATGGGAGAGAGAAATATACAGTTTAAAACACCATCTTGTCATCTGCTTCCAGAGAAAACCTATGATGTTCTTATAAATATCTGAGGAAAGTTGTAGGCTTCCCTAGCATTTTATTTACAAATAAAGAACCAGTCTAAGAGCACTGAACGGTGGACGAAGGTGGATGTCGGTGTTGATGACAAATTACATAACAAATAAAGCTTTCACAACTTAAGAGGGGGGACGTAACTCAAGGGGGTTGAACAACGTTCTGCCTGCCCCTTCCCAGATATAGTACAAAGAAAAATTGTAGGACTTTGCCTAAACATCTTTGATGGCATCGGCATTTGAGTCAAAGTGGGTGCATCAATAAGTTATAGCTACATGTCTACTAATGGAAATAAAAAGTAGGTATTTCCAAAAAAATATTATTGAAAATTAGTAAAATTGAGGTATAGTACAGTATATGCCAATGCCATATTTCAAGAATTATCCCAGAGGTGAGTTAAGCCATTTACGACACTCTGAAAGTCAGCAGCCATTAACTTCTGAAGGCTTGTTGGATATGGCTGTCAGCACACAGGGACTTTAAGCATTGCATTGAAGCGTTGGATGGCAGGCGATTTCTCGTTCAAAAGCTGACAGGCTCAGGGTCAGAGTAGTACGACTATACGGCTAATTACAGCCTTTTAGGTTGTAATTAGCCATGTATTTATGTTTATTTTGCAGCTCCAGATCGTGCACATGATGCTGGTGTTTTGGGACATGTGTACACTCTAGGAAAGTACAGACCAAGTATGTTTATGTTGCAGCTTGAGGTCGTGCACATGATGTTGGTGTTTTGGGACAAATGTACACTCTATGAAAGCATAGACCAAGGGAAGCTAGATATTCCATTATCGAAGACCTTATTATTAACAGCTCTCCAATCACCTTATGTGTTATTGGAGATGGTGATTTTCCATTGAAAACGTATAATAAGAAAAAAATTACCAATGAACTTTTTTTTTACAGAGAGATTGCAAGATATTGGAAGAGGACACTCAAATGCTACCCCCCCCCCCCAAAAAAAAAAAAAAAAAAAAAAATGTTGCAGGAGAAATTACAAAAGCACCTTGTGTGCTTAAAAGGCTAATTTTGGTTGGCTGTTGAATAGGGCTCTAGGAATTGTTCAGGAATAGGCATATAATTGTCTAGACCAAGGCTGTCAAACTCACTTACCCTAGGGGGCCACCTTTCACCTTGGTATGCATTATGTGGGCCATATAACCATGAGTCGATGCTATATAGTTGTCGTAAAAACACAGAAAGTTATTTTTCCATTACAAAAAACAATTATAGAAAAAAAAGCATCTAAGTGATAATCGTAAAAGAAGACTGGCTTAATTAATTATGTAAAACGGTCGACTGTAAGACGAAAATATTAAACATACCGCGTGTTTGATACCACTGGTCTAGACTATCATCATTGTTGCTTCTCCATGATTGTAGGTAGGAACACCGGTATCGTCAGTTTCTCTAGCTTCCTCCATCACTTGTGGTGCAGAATCCCTTGTGCAGTTTTCAAAACAAACACTTTGTTTTCTGAGAGGATGGATTCTGAAACCGCTCTTATGGCACCATAAAGACGGATTCACATTGTGAGCGAAGCTCCATTACGCACGCGATGCGCGCGTGGCTTTCAGGCGCTTCCGAGTATTTTCAATCAGTGTGTTCACTCCGATTGCGAAACTACGCGCAATATGCTAGCTACGTCACGCGCACAACAGTCGACCGGCCGACGATTTTTTAAAAACCGTTACGCATGCGCACTTTTTCGGAATCCACTGGGCCCCTCCCCCCACCCCGATGAGTTGACAGTCGCCATGGGCCGTGACAGAACCGGTGATATACTGCAAGTTCTCTATATTCCGGGAAATAAACTGAAATACTGTTTCCTTCACCTTCCTTCGGCTCTTGCTTATGATGACGATATTCACCAAATTTCGCCCACTCCAAATCTATTTTGTGTTCCCATTTCCTTTCTCTTTCATCATTTAGTGCTGATGTTACCATTCATAGTTCTTCCTCTTCCCCCTCCTGAAGAAACCGCGGAGTACTGTCTTCCATGGCTGCAGCCCCTGAGTGATGTGGCACTCGTTTGAAACAGAGCTCGGTGGCCTCTTTTCCGTCCGTCCGCTGGATCACCTGCATAGCCTCACTCCCGGTGTGGATCCGCCTTAATGAATTAATGCATGCAAGTGTGAAGGCAGGGAGTCATCACTTTCGTCAGGACTAACGTCAATCTTATTTTATTGTTGGTCCGCAAGGCCTAGTCGATGGATTTAACCAGATGTACCTTATGCAGTCTGAAGCTTTTCCGAGACAAATGTGCATGAGGTTCAAAATGTAACGATTTTCATTTGGATTCTCTTTACAGTTGCCCTTTGTAGCGAGGTGTCCAGGTCTGTGTTCACTTAAAAACTTCAGAGACTATTGAATACAACAGTTGTGTGAGATAATACGAGCAACACAGGTTGGGAATAAGTTTGCAGCTGATGTGGATGAGACAGCGTGGCCGCTTCGAGACATGTGCTCGAACAGGTGTTTCGAAGATGAAAGCAAAACACGAGGCAAGGTGTGGCTTCCTCGTGTACATGGTGGACAGACAACACGTTACCTCCGCTGCGAACATGATTTCAACATTACTGAGTCATGTTTGCGTACATCTGTCTAAATATTCCTGGAAATCTATTTGCTACCCTGTTGCCTGATAGCTTCCTCATAGTTATTTCTGATACATTAATACAGAATGCATATATATATATATATTTAATATATATACTTGTATGTAGGTATATGAAATATATACATCTACATCTACCTATATCACTATCTGCATTTGGGCAATTATTGCTGCTATAATTATTAATATTGCTGTTAATATTATTATAAGGTCACAACAGCCAATGGAAGGAAATGTCTAAAATATATTGATCGTCATCATTATTAGTACAATGAACAAAATATTTATGAATACCGTTTTACTTTGTAAATACTATCAAATTCAGAAAGAAGAAAGTTAGCACATGATCAGAAATCGCTGGAAACGAGCCAAAACAAGCAAACTGGCAATTCAAAACGCTTGTGAGAAAATGTTCAAAGTTGATAAAACGCTTTCTGCTAATATTTTAAGTTCAGTAGAAAAAAAAATAAAATAAAATAAAGAAAAGAAGAAAAAAAAAAAACTATAGTAAGTGATATTTGCTATATATTGAAACCGTGGTCCTATCATTTTCTGTTTTCTATGTTATTGTACTTTTCCTGATTCGCTGTTGTTCAAAAAGTAAATAGTAATTTCAATACAATAGAATACAATACAAAACATTTGGTGTTATGGCAATTCAATACATGCCATGTATTTCATCAAACAAGCTTCTTTTTTAACTTTTTTTTTTCAAGTTTTGGTGTTTCCTGTTCCATATTTCTTTCCATTTTCTGACACTTCAGAGAAAAAGCCAGAGCAATTTCGTTATACTCTGATATTTCTTCCATGTTTCACAAGAAAATATCGCTGGTCAGGTCGTCGACGCAAGTTATCTCTGAGCGACTGTATTTAATTACTACTACTACTACTATTACTAGTAGTACTACTATTAGTACTACTACAATTACTACAATTACTACTAGTACTACTATTAATACTATTAATACTTCTACTACTATTACTACAATTATTACTAGTACAACTATTACTACTATTACTACTTATACTACTACTATTACTACTACTACTACTACTACTACTACTACTACTCTACAATGTCTTTGTTATTAACAGAATAAGTAGCTAATATAACTTATGTTGACTTTCCTTTCCAAATGCTCAAGATATTAATGGTTTCTTTAAAAAAACATTAAAGACATTAGACTTTATTTGCACCCTGAACTGCCTGACGCAGCCCCGGGCGAAGGAACCGAGTATATCTAGTAATTTCACGCCTTAAGTGTGACATCATTTATAAAGGAAAGTCTAAAAGAATGGAAGCCACTGCTGCTGGGACATCATAAGAGAAGTTAATTGAGAGAGAGAGAGGGAGGGAGGGAGAGAGAGAGAGAGAGAGAGAGAGAGAGAGAGAGAGAGAGAGAGAGAGAGAGAGAGAGAGAGAGAGAGAGAGAGAGAGAGAGAGAGAGAGAGAGAGAGAGAGAGAGAGAGAGAGAGAGAGAGAGAGAGAAAGAGAGAGAGAGAGTAAGATTGAGTGAGTGAGTGAGTGAGTGAGAGAGAGAGAGAGAGAGGAGAGGAGTGAGATACATAAAGAGAGAGAGAGAGAGAGAGAGAGAGAGAGAGAGAGAGAGAGAGAGAGAGAGAGAGAGAGAGAGAGAGAGAAATAAGAGGAGACCGAGATAGATAGATATACAGAGACAGGTAAATAGACATATAGATAGAGAGAGAGAAAGTAAATGAGAAACGAATCCTTATATCATGTTCTTAAATGTATATATTCCTAAGACTGGATTTATGCCTCTCTTTAGTCTCAAAGACAGGTAAATGAGGACAGTGTCTGGTTGAAAGAAGATGACCATAGTGATAAAAAATTCTAATGATGACAATGACTAATGAGTGATGACGGTGACTATGATCATTATAATAAATAATAACAAAAATAATTATATTGATAAAAATAATGATACCGGCAACTAAATGAGAATATGTTCGCACCTGTATGTAGTATGTTTGTTTGTATGTACGTCTTTGCCAGGCCAGTCAGGGACGCTTCCCATGATCTTTATATATTAAATTATAGTAGTTTGTGCATGTTAAAGAGAATGTAATAACTTCACAAATATAAGGCATTCGCACAAATATGTTAATGAGGTAAAGAGTTAATATGCCACTGAAGCTTGGCCTATATATATTTTTTGTCATTACTGTGAAGGTTAAAGGAAACACTGATAATACATGATTATGATAATAAAGATGGGAATTCGTGCACTTTCATTAAATAAAATATAATTATGCATATTTTTTATGCAATATATATACATATATATGCACACACACACACACACACGCACCCCCACCCCCCCCACACATATATATATATATATATATATATATATAAAACTTTTAAAGCTTAATATCTATGCTTTGATTTTTGATGATATACTTGTTCATTTATTTTTACTTATTAGAGACATTATTTACCGATAGATTCTTAAATATTAAAATATTTCAACAATTTAATCCCACAAGGTATTCGCCGCTAATGACCTCAGCTGTTGACGCGGCAGAATATTTTGAATAATCAATTAATCGTCCACTTTCAAGGCAGTTATGGAACTAAATGGTGGTAGGCGGGAAGTAGTTGAATCATTAAATGGAATTAACAGTTCAATTAGTAGTTATTGGTGGGAAAGGATCTTTACGAGTAGTTATAGTTGTAATAGAAATTTGAGGAAAGGACGTGCGGAGACATAAATATATTTTAAACAGTATAGAAGCAAAAGTTACTCTAAATGAACGCCTTGGCAAGATACAATCGGGTGTAACACTCACTCCAACCGAAGGAAAATTGTTTAGGTATTTCAGAAAGACATTTTAGCGTCTTGTTAACTATCCTGCCTTGAAGAAATTCGCGGTGTTCTCACAATGGAATCTCAGAAGAAAAACGAGATCCTTGTACCAAGGAAGAGGAGAAAGAACAGTTTGCCCAAGGACGGATGTGTCATGGCATGAATTACAAGGAAAAAGTTTTTGCTTCATTTTTTCTAGTCTAAAAATAGTTAAAAAAAAGAGAGAAAAAAAAGAGAGAGAAAAAAAAAAGGAAATGTATCCACAGTTCCTACATATACACGCACGTACATCTCCATGTATATATTTGTATATTCTTAATTTAATGAGAAACAAAACACACATTTTACAAGGAAAACAATTATTCAGAAGCTAAGAGTTTATTTTTTTAATAAATGGAAAAGGAGAGAGTGATAAAAAAAAAAAAAAAAAAAAAAAAAAAAACATCGATTGAGTATGTAACAAGCTCAAGATCAGATTTGTGAAAGAGTAAAGATATGTATTCTGAAATCTGTAATATAAAGAGAATCGACTGATATCAGAAGTCAGATCTCCAATTATAACGGCCGCTCTTTAAGGCTTAGGAATTTGTAAATTGAATGAATTTCTTTTTATTTCTCTCTCTTTTTCTGTTTCTATTTTTATTTCCCTTCTCTCTCTCTCTCTCTCTCTCTCTCTCTCTCTCTCTCTCTCTCTCTCTCTCTCTCTCTCTCTCTCTCTCTCTCTCTCTGTCTCTGTCTCCTTCCCTGCATTCATCTCTTTTTTTTTTCTCCCCCCCCCCTCCCCCTCCCCTCTTCTCCCTTATAAGGAAACTCGCGACACTTTAAGAATGTCCACAATTTTAGTTCTCCATTTTAGCAAAAATGATTAGCATGGTCAGCAGTTCCCTCCCAACTAATGTTTAACGATTCGCTTTATGCCTTTCTGCTCCGGGTTCTATGGCAGGTAAACGGGGCGGAAAAGCCTATTCTTTTCTTCGCTCTTTAAGATAATTATCAAAAAGAGGAAACGCAAATGAAAGTGTTAAAAAAATTATGTATTTCTCTCATCGACTCATTTACCTGACGTATTCTTTGGTTAAGAATGAGTCTTTTTTGATTAAGTTCACATATGCAATTCGCGTAGAGACGTATTTCTCTCTCTCTCTCTCTCTCTCTCTCTCTCTCTCTCTCTCTCTCTCTCTCTCTTTGTTTGCAGTATTTGAATAAATGTAACCTCCACATTTTTTATTAGTGTACTATACAATAAGTTAAAAGACATATAATTAATCTGGATAAATTTTATTCCTAATTCTCAATCGTTTCCATTGTTATTACTTCAACCAAATATGAAATTTCAGAAAAAAATTATCAAAAACCATTGTATTCCTACAATACGTTAGCTTCATTAATTCACTCCCGTGCCATTCTTTCCAACGGGATATTGGGAAACTTCATTCATCAACGCTAGACGTTATATATACCTAAACACATTCTACATTACGTATTCATTAACACATGGTATCATATACTTATTAACAAACGATAAAACTTTATTTCGAGCTGAATCCACAACTGTCACCGACCTCGTATACTCGACGATGTTCACGTGACAGTTTTATTGGCGTGTGAACAGCTTCGCAAAAGCACTTACTGGGAGTGGATGGAAGGAGGAGGTGGAAGGAGGTGGAGGGAGAGGATGTGGAGGGAAAGAAGGAGGAAGTGAGAAGGAGGTGGAGGGAGAGGAGGAGGTGGAGGGAGAGGAGGTGGAGGGAGAGGGTGTGGAGGAGGAGGAGAGAAAGAAGTGGAGGGAAGTAGGAGGTGGAGGGACAGGAGGAGGAGGAGAGAAGGAGGTGGAGGGAGAGGAGGTGGAGGGAGAGGAGAAGGAAGAGGGAAGGAGATGAAGGGAAGTAGGAGCTGGGAGAAGAGGAGGAGGAAGAGAGAAGGAGGAGGAGAAAAGGAGGTGGAGGGGAGAAGGAGGAGGAAGGGTGGGGAGAGAAGTCCAGTGACGGGTAGGAGGGGATATGGAGGGGAGGGAAGGGTGTTCAGTGGATGGAGGGAAGGGAGAGGAGATGGAGGGAAGGGTGTTAAGTGGAGAGTGAAGAAGGGAGGAGGTGTAGAGAGGGTAGAAGAGGTGGAGGAACAGGGAGGGAAGGGAATTAGGTAGAGGGTAAAGAGAGAGAGAGAGAGAGAGAGAGAGAGAGAGAGAGAGAGAGAGAGAGAGAGAGAGAGAGAGAGAGAGAGAGGATGCAAAAGGGTGAAGGGAAATGAGAGAAGATGGAATGAAGTGTGCAAGGAATAGGGCTAGAGAGGAAATGAGGAAGGGGACGGAGAGGAGGTGAAGAGGAGAAAGAGGGGAAGGAGGAGAAGGGGAACAGACGGAGAGAAGGGAGGTGAAAGAAAAAAGGTGAAGAATGTTTATGTGATTCGTGAATTTCCAAAACGCACACACACCAAATGCATCGAGTATTAATAAACACAAAGTGAAAAAAAAAAGATAAATAAATAAATAAATAAATAAGATAAAAATAAATAAATAAATAAATAAATAAATAGATAAATAAATAAAAGTAAATAAGATGATAACAAATCCTATCCACATATCCATTTTGCTTGCGTTCTAAAATATTTCGTCTTCCAACCAACACATACTCTTAATATAACTCAACAGAAACGGCTCAAGAGAAAGCAATATTCACGGTTGACATTTCGCATTTCGTCACCGAGCGTCGCTGGCGTAGGGAACAATTCCTTCGTTTCATATTATTTTGTGTGTAGTAATATGTTTTAAGGGTATTATTATCATTCATTTCACTTTTTTTCGATTTAGCTTTCATAACGTTAAACACACACACACACACACACGCACGCACACACACACACACACACACACATACACACACACACACATACACACACACACACACACACACACGCGCGCGCACACATACACACACTCACACACACACATACACACACACGCACACACACACACTAACACACACACACACACACACACACACACATATATATATATATATATATATATATATATATATATATATGTGTGTGTGTGTGTGTGTATATATATATGTATGTGCATATATGCCAGCGTATAATGAAAATGTACCTATACCTTTAACCAATAAATAAATCTTAAACTGAGCATGAATCTCCCATTGTCCAATTTGCAAGGAATTGTAAAAGCATTTGCATATGCATTTAGTCTAAGACACAAGTTGATGCTCCTATAATACAATTGAATCAAATCCCCCTATGAACCTATTAGTTCCGCAAACGAAATTATGAGAGACGAAGGAAGCGAGAGACCAAAGGAGACAACTTCTGAGAGTTTTAATGAGGAATGTCGTTCGCTGTTAAGAGCAGGAGGCAGGAGCGGACAGGAAGTCTGGGAGAATGAAGTGATACGTTGGAGAGACACTGGAATTCGAGGGGAAAGTTGGAAAAGAAAATGGTTAATTTTCTTGCGATGTGTGAGTAGGTCCAATTTCTGTATTTAAATATAAAATAGGACTTTTTTTTTTAATGATGTGTGAACAGGTCCCCTCTAAAATAGATATAATAGTAAAATTATCTTTTTCGAATTGTGAGCAGGTCCTCTCTCTCTCTCTCTCTCTCTCTCTCTCTCTCTCTCTCTCTCTCTCTCTCTCTCTCTCTCTCTCTCTCTTCTCTCTGTCTCTCTCTTTCTCTCTTTCTCTCTCAAAAAAAAAAAAAAAAAAAAAAAATCGATTCGTGAACAGGAATTTGAAAAGGACACGCATATTTGAATACATGAATTTGCTTTTATACTTCTTTTCAAACATTTCCTCATTTCTGATTAGGATATTAACACGAAAAAAGAACCATATTTGATTCCATGTATTTATTTCTCAACAAATAAATCCGCTTATCCATGTCTCGATTGAATATGATCAGAGATAATCACCTGAACTAATTGCAAATTGGACTTTGTAATTACAAGCTCAGGCTACGATAGCATTCAAACACGCAATCATCATCAATAAGGCTTGAAATCATAGCTCCCATTCACAGAAACCCAACGGAATAAGATCGAGGAATTAATCTGTAAAGCACAATGTGTGGACATTCCCGGAAGCAAATCCTTTTAAATAATAAAGATACACAGTAAATGGAAGAGGGAGAACAGAGAGAGAGAGAGAGAGAGAGAGAGAGAGAGAGAGAGAGAGAGAGAGAGAGAGAGAGAGAGAGAGAGAGAGAGAGAGAGCGCGAGCGAGAGAGCGAGCGAGAGTGAATAAGTGAATGAAAGTGATAGTCCCTTTTCTCTCTCACTCACAATTTTCTTCTCTTTTTCATAATTCTAAATACTGAGGCCCAACGTAGAGTAGAGAACCAGCCCTGACTTAGACCTCAGCCCTCACCGCAACAGATTTTGCATTGTCTTTTCTTCTCTCTCTTTCCTTTTCCTTTTCCTCTTCATCCTCTTCTTCTGTCCGCTTATCCTAATTGTTAACTCCTATTTATCCTATTCGCAACACATATTTTACCCTATTGCTATATAACCCTTTGCTCTTTGGCACATTTATTTTTTTCAACATTTAACCATTAACCATTAATATATGGAGTATGATTACAATAAAATGAATGAGTAGGAAGGAATAAAATGCATTTTGGTTCTTTCTCAAAATAAGAACGTCGTGGAATTTTGACAAATAAGTCGTCTGTCATAATATTATCAATGTCCGGGTTGTAAAAGTGTGATGCAGTTTATCTTTCTCTCTCAAATTATCTCTCTCTCTCTCTCTCTTTTTATCTCTCTCTCTCTCTCTCTCTCTCTCTCTCTCTTTATCTCTCTCTCTCTCTCTCTCTCTCTCTCTCTCTCTCTCTCTCTCTCTCTCTCTCTCTCTCTCTCTCTCTCTCTCTCTCTCTCTCTCTCTCTCTCTCTCTCTCTCTCTCTCTCTCTCTCTCTCTTTCTCTCTATATATATCTATCTGTCTATATATAACTATCTACCTCTCATTCTCTCCCGCTCTCACTCTCACTCACTCATTCAGACTCACTCACTCACTCGCTCACTCACTCTCTCTCTATCTCTCTCTATCTCTCTCTCTCTCTCTCTAGCTCTCTCTCTCTATCTCTAGCTCTCTCTAGCTCTCTCTCTCTCTCTCTCTCTCTCTCTCTCTCTCTCTCTCTCTCTCTCTATCTCTAGCTCTCTCTAGCTCTCTCTCTCTCTCCCTCTCCCTCTCTCTCTCTCTCTCTCTCTCTCTCTCTCTCTCTCTCTCTCTCTCTCTCTCTCTCTCTCTCTCTCTCTCTCTCTCTCTCTCTCTCTCTCTCTCTCTCTCTCTCTCTCTCTCTCTCTCTCTCTCTCTCTCTCTCTCTCTCTCTCTCTCTCTCTCTCTCTCTCTCTCTCTCTCTCTCTCTCTCTCTCTCTCTCTCTCTTTCTCTTTCCTTCTTCCATTTACTGTATATTTCTATATCCTCCACCCCTTACCCTGGTAAATTTACCACTAAATGAAATAAGGGAGTTTGCATTGATGTTTTTTCCAGACAAATAACAGCTTTTCATTACTCACAAATGCAATCAAATAAAATATTATTTACCTCCAGTATATACACACTCTGCTTTACAACAACAACAACAAAAATGAAATATAGCAAGTACTGTCTTACCTAAGGTTTCATTAACATTAAAATGAAATGAACTAAGATTTCTAGACAAATAGTAAAAACAACAGTATAAAATTAAATAACACACACACACACACACACACACACACACACACACACATATATATATATGTATATATATAAATATATATATATACACACAAATATATAAATAAAAAGAATATATACATACACACACAGACATATATAACAACAACAACAACATCAATAAACAAGATTTCCACAGTCCACAAAGGATGGCAAAACAACAACATAGGATAAAAGCAAGTGTTCTCCCATGCAAGCACCTCCTACCCCATTCCTCTATTCAGACACTTGCCTTCCCTCAGTCTAAGACACTCGAGATGGCTCCCCAATTAACTGGAGTGACTGAGCCTTTATAACAGCTGTTAGTCGCCCTTGAAAGGTACAGTCGAGAGGCGTGGCAGACCAGAAAACGGCACATGCACATACACATACACACACACATAAACACACACATACGCACGCACACACACACATAAACACACACATACGCACGAACACACACACACACAAAACAACACACATACGCACGCACACATACACATAAACACACACACACACACACACACACACACACACACACACACACACACACACACACACACACGCTGACCAGAAATCAGCATTGCACTTACGTATCTGTCATGTAGGAATATATGCTTGGAACCTCGTGGAATTTAGGTGTGTAGAAACTGGTGGCTTTGTATAGCGGTGGACTTTGTAATGCTTATTGTGGACACTAAATGATAAAGGTATTGGTTAGAATTAATACAATAGTGATGGAGTAGTGTTGGAATGTACACTGTAAATAATCATACAGAGAATTGAAAGACAATCATGTGTAAATAACAATGAATAATGATGAGAGAGAGAGAAAGCAACAGACAACTTTCTAAAAAGCCTTTAATAGTAAAACTGAGAGGTAAATTACTCTACACAATACATTTCTTTATTTAGATACTCATGAAAAGAGAGAGAGAGAGAGAGAGAGAGAGAGAGAGAGAGAGAGAGAGAGAGAGAGAGAGAGAGAGAGAGAGAGAGAGAGAGAGAGATAAAAACAGTCACACTGATTTCACCAAAAAATCAAGGAAGAAGAAAATAGATATTCTCCCAGTGTCCCCGGCCGGTTCCTCCGCCCTGATCCCGGCGGCCCATTCATCTGCCGGGAGGTTTTATGTCGCCGTCAAGACTTGGCAGTTCCTTTGGCTCGATTTCCGGACGGTTTGCAGACGCCGGGGGCAAATGGCGCGTGCAGCCTGACTTAAATAATTGCTTTTCATGCATACACTCAGCCTCAAACGCACTAGTACAGGCGAAGGTAGGGATGCATACACACGCGCACACATAGATGCACATACGCGGTCGCATATACACACAAACACTTACAGACCAACACACACACACACACACACACACACACACACACACACACACACACACACACACACACACACACACACACACATACCGATTCACTCAATATAAAAGAATTTCTTGCCTCTGTAATAGATAAATACCCGAACATATAGTCAACCCTGCAGAAAGACTCATTATAACTTCGTTTCGAGATCAGTTTTCTACACATCCGCTTTCTACGTGAGTGATACACAACCCTGGTAATAATGCTCCCCAGAGTGGACTTTCCCTTTGTATGAGAACTTGTCCGAATACTTTGATAATATGTTGCCGGGGTGTTAATATCCGGGAAGACACAGAGCCAAAACATAAGATGGAGAAATGCAGTTAATTGTTATCAAGTTCCAAGGAAAAAAAATGTGTTTGCATATTCTATTGTGGTTTCGTATTTTTATAACGCTCCATTATGCTTGGAATGCGAAGCTAAGTGATTATCTTCATATAACTTTAGTGAAGTTCAGTAGTTGGGTTTGACTGAATTATTATTTTGTGACATCATTAGCGCGATATTTCCGATTTTAATATCTTGCCACAACACCACAACGACCTTGGTCAAAGAAAGCGGTTAAATCAAGATATTGTTTCCTCTGACTTGTAGTGAGGGAGAGAGAGGGAGTGAGGGAGAGAGAAGGAGTAAGGGAGAGAGGGACGGAGGGAGAGAGGGCATAAGAGAGAGAGAGGGAATGAGGGACAGAGATAGGAATGAGGGAGAGAGGGACGGAGGGAGAGAGGGAATGAGGAAGAGAGAGGGAATGAGGGAGAGAGAGTGAATGGGGAGAGATAGGGAATGAGGGAGAGAGGGAATGAGGGAGAGAGGGACGAAGGGAGAAAGGGAATGAGGAAGAGAGAGGGAATGAGGAAGAGAGAGGGAATGAGGGAGAGAGGGAATAAGAGAGAGAGAGGGAATGAGGGACATATATAGGTAGTGGGGGAGAGAGAGAGAACAAAATTAAGACTTATTGAAGGGTAGGAGCCATTTTTCGCCATTTGTAAAATAGTTGGCTTCACACAAGCAAAAGCTTAGCGTTGGGAATAAATCTGACACTCTTTCCTAAAATTCTGTAGTGAAAAACATAAAATTGCAAAAATATATATTATGTTGATGCTTTACGGGAACTAAGATAAAATGCAACGGGTTATTTACGTACGGTTCTCGGCAATGAAGGCAAGATTTGGTCACGTATTGTATTCAGCATAAAGTGCCAAGACTTTAATATCAAATTCTCTTTAACTATACATTTTTATGAGAAAGAAGATTGCAAAGCTTATTATTTGAATTATTTATTGTGTTCAGCCAAAAATACTTCCATTTCACCATACTGTTGTCAGTTGCCTCTTCTGAAACATCTGTTGAAGTTAGGTGAATTAAATCTGAAGTTTGTTTTTCTAAATTCCAACTCACAGACTTTATTGACTTTACTTCCCCGCCTTTAGCTTGCAAGAAAACATCTACATTAGTCAAAATTCCGAGTATGTACACTTCACATAGATGGAAGGTAACGCAAATATATGACGATAGAGGTAACTGAATAATCACTTTTTTCATTTTTTTCTATAGATGGAAATTAAAGGAGTGATTTTATCTATATTTGTTTTACAATAAATCTACATAATGTCTCGATGTTAAGTGGTTCTGGGTATTCAAAATTCTGTTTCTTATTCGCAAAGTAAAAATAAACTAAGAAGAAAGTAGGAAAAATGTATATATAAGTAAATGAATGAATAAATTAACAAAAAACGTAGATATATAAATGAATAGGT
>NC_061844.1:18827572-18832572 GCF_019202785.1 Penaeus chinensis
TCTCTCTGTCTGTCTTTCTCTCTCTCTCTCTCCCTATCTATCTGTCTCTCTTTCTCTCTCTCCCTATCTCTCTGTCTCTCTCCCCCTTTCTCTCTGTTCCTCTCTCTCCTTATCTCTCTGTCTGTCTTTCTCTCTCTCTCTCTCCCTATCTCTGTCTCTCTCTCTGTCTCTCTCTCTACTCCTTTCTCTCTCTCTCTCTCTCACTCTATCTCTCTGTCTCTCTCTCTCCCTATCTCTCTGTCTCTCTTTCTCTTTCCCTATCTCTCTGTCTCTCTCTCTCTCTCTCTCCCTGTCTCTGTCTCGCTCTCTCCCCCTTTCTCTCTGTCTCTCTCTATCTCTCTGTCTCTCTCTCTCCCCCCCTCTCTCTGTCTGTCTCTCTCTCCCTATTTCTCTGTCTCTCTCTCTCCCTTTCTCTCTGTCTCTCTCTCCCTATCTATCTGTCTCTCTCCCCCTTTCTCTCTGTGGGTTGTGAAATGAAGTGAGTTATGACAATGAAGTGAGTTGTGAGTGCCACGTTGTGATGCCAGTGCATACGTATTGTGATGACATTATTATCGTACGTAGTTAGTGATAATTATGTGATTATATATTATACTCTTCCTTTTGTGTGATATGTTCTACCATGTGAAATATAGAACATTATGTTTAGTTTATATTATATGTAGCATATCACCTATATGAAAGAGTGAGAATCTCTGTATGTTATAGAGTACAACATTTTATTTTGTCTCTGTAGTCACACGTCTGGCAGTAGACAGCCGCAGACGGAGCCTGGCGTGTGGGGCAGAGGAACAGGAAGAGTTCCGTATTTATTTTGTCAGAGCTGATCTCCAATGAACCTACTTTAGTTTTCATCGGTGTTTTCTTCACCCTCAACCATCATGGAGAAACACCAAGCAATCGTAGAAGACGAACATGGCGCAGTGATCCAGCAAATTCAGTTCTGACGCCTGTTATTGTTGCCTGCCCCGGGCCTCCGCGACCTCATGGCCTGTCGCCGGCCCCGCGCCTCGTCCACCCTCGTGCTAGGTCAGCAATCAACCCGCTCGGCAGTGTACTTCATTTGCAGCAGTGTGGTGCTATAGTGTAGTGATGTGTATTGTGCAGTGCCTATAGTGTTCGTGCAGTGTTTAGTGTGCTCAGGGGACATTATTTGTTGCATAAGGGAACCGGACCGAAGCATATTAAGGTTTTGTTGGAGCGAGGTATATTCCTACGCCCTCTACGACGCTTCGTGAGCGACTGATCTCTCGCGCTCGCGGCTCGCCTGCCCGCATGTGTCCGCCGTGACGTCACCGCATTGGCACCGCGCACACGAGTGCCACAACACTAGCTGCCTCGCTCTACTTTTACGTATTTTCACCGAATTTTCGGCGATTTTGCTGTATAATCTTGGCACCCTTACCACGTTACAATGGGTAAAGGGAAGAAAAAAGAAGATACCAGTAAGTGCGACCCTGAGAAGCCTGACTCCAGCCTTGAAGAGTCCGCAGGAGCCAGTGCCAGCACCCCACCTCCCACAGATGTTGCTACATTGCTGCAGTGGATAATTCAGAGGGATGACAAGAGGGAAGACGCCCGCCGGAAGGAGGAAGAAGCCCGCCGGAAGGAGGAAGACGCACGCAGGAACGAGGAGTCTGCTCGTTTTCAGGAGCTGATCCTTCGCCTCACCCCCCAGCAACCTGCGAGTTCGCCAGTGAGCAGTTCTGCCGCGTCCACTGCTTCTCATACTCCGCCGACCCCGAAGGCAACACTACAGCCTCTGAAAGCATTAACAACAGATGCGAGTCCCCAACAGTTTCGAGAATGGAAGCGCGAATGGTCCGATTATGCTGTGATGGTGGATCTCCTCAACCTGCCGTTATCAAAGCAGCGTATACAGCTACGCATGTGCCTTACCTCTGAGATGCGAGGGGTGCTGGAGCACAAGTTGGACGTGCCCGCAGACCCAACATGCTCAGTGGACGATGTCTTGACAAAGCTCGAAACGCACATCAAAAATGCAAGTAATGAGGCACTGCGACGGAAGGCCTTCTCCGAGTGCAAGCAAGCAGACGGCGAGAGCTTCGATGACTTTTGGATACGGCTGAAAATCTTGTCGCAGGAGATAGATCTTTGCAAGGCACAGGACCAAGCATGCTGTGAGCAGTGGAAGAAACACGGCATTCTAATGGGTATACGAGATAAGGAACTTACCCAGAAGCTCATTGAAATGGACCGCTCAGCGACGTTGCAGGATGTTTTGGAGAAATGCAGGTCTCATGAATCGTCAAAGACTGCATCATCTGGTTTGAAGGACACAGTTTCTTCACGTGCTGTTTCTCAATATAAAAGGGAGAAAAAGGCTGCCCTGAAGCAGAAGTCCAAGATGAGGCCTGGCTCACCTCTACCGAATAAGGCCTGCAACTGCTGTGGTCGTCAGCATGAAAAAGGTTTGTGCAGGGCCACCACTTCCACATGTCGTGCTTGTGGTAAGAAAGGCCACTGGGCTACTGCTTCAAAGTGTCCTGCCAGGAATGCCAAATGCAAGGTGTGCAACCGGCAGGGACACTATGATAAATGCTGCCCAAAAAAACGGAAGGCTAAGACAAAAGAAGAGGACACCAATCATGAATTGAAGGTAGAAAGTTCAGTATCCCCTTCAGTGTCATTTGCCAGGAGTGTCACCTCTACTGCACGACCGAAACCTCAGCCTTCCCCTAAAGTCCACGTGTCAATTCGGCATAATGATTTATCAGGTAGTCTTGCCATCATCCCTGATACTGGTGCAGACACAACTGTCATTGGACTCCAGCATCTTAGTAGTCTCGGCCTCTCAAAGGAAGACTTAGCACCACCGGCAGAGACAGTATACTACAATGCGGACGGGTCCCAGATGCCACCAGCGGCTGGATCTTTTCGTGGAATCATCACCTATGGCAACCGTTCGACTACATGTTGGATTGATGTTCAGCCTTTGCTTACAACCCCGCTGCTCTCTTGGACTGATTGCAAGGAATTGGGGATTGTTCCGGACTATTTCCCAAGGCAGATATCGGATGTGCACATTGCCAGTCGAGTCCATGGACTGGGCAATACACCAATGTCGAACCCTCCTCAGTTGCTGACTTTACCGTTGAACCAGCTGAAGTCACCTGAAGAAGCAAGGAAGTACTTCCTGCATCAGTATGCAGATGTGTTGGTGAAGAAGGACGACTTGCAGTCTGGGCCACTCAAGACGATGGTAGGCCCTCCCATGAGAATTCATCTGCGGGAGAATGCCACGCCCTTCGCGATCCACACCCCCAGAATGATTCCTTTGGCTTTTCAGGAACCAACAAGAAAGGAGCTTGAGTCATTAGTGACCCAAGGCATCTTAAAGCCAGTGGAGGATGAACCATCAGAATGGTGTCATCCAATGGTTGTTGTTCCAAAAGCAAATGGTGGTGTTCGTATTACCACTGATCTATCAAAGCTCAATAGGCAAGTCTCTCGCCCTGCCCACCCTTCTCCGACGCCATTTACAGCCATCAGAAGTATCAGTCCGCAGTCAAAGTTCTTCACAACTGTGGATGCTCTTTGTGGTTATTGGCAACTACCCCTGCATGAGGATGATCAACACCTGACGACATTTATCACTCCTTATGGACGTTTCAGATACTGTCGTGGTCCCATGGGTTTTGCAGCAACAGGAGACGCCTTTTGTCTCCGAGGTGACAGGGCACTTCAGGGAGTAACAAACTGCATTAAGGTTGTGGACGACATTCTCCTACATGATGAGGACTACCTCTCACACCTTCAACGTGTAAACGAAGTCCTGTCAAGGTGTCGACAGCACGGGATAACGCTTAATGCAGAGAAGTTCATTGTGGCTGCATCTGAAGCCAGCTTCTGTGGGTACAAACTATCACATAATAGTTTTGAAGCAGACCCAGAGAAGGTAAAAGCCATTGCAGAGTTTCCTACCCCTGCAAATCTGACTGATCTTCGGTCATTTATGGCTTGGTAAATCAACTGGCAGAGTTTACGCCTAAGATTTCGACTGCTGCAGCCCCACTCCGCCCATTGATGAGCCCAAAAAGAGCTTTTACTTGGACAGCAGACCACACCAAAGCTTTCAATGACACTAAACAAGCTTTGTCAGGGCCCCCCATACTTGCGACGTTTGATCCAGCCCTTCCCACCATTCTGCAGACCGACGCCTCTAGACTCTACGGCCTTGGCTATGTGTTGTTGCAGGACCATGGTGCTGGAAGATACAAGATGGTGCAATGTGGTTCCCGTTTCTTGACAGATACAGAAACAGAAACGGGAGTACGTCATGCTATGTCAAGCCCCCATTACCCACAGTCCAATGGGCATGCAGAGGCTGCTGTCAAGAAAGTCAAGTATCTGATCATGAAGACAGCACCCAACGGAAATATTGACAGTGAGGAGTTTGACAGAGGATTACTGGAGTTACGTAACACCCCAAACTTCACTGGTCGATCTCCTGCGCAGATTCTATTTGGCATGCCCCTTCGCTCCTGTGTGCCTGCCCACTCTAGTGCCTTCATGAAGGAGTGGCAGACCAAGGCCGAGTTTAGTGACCTGTTCTCGTGATCTCTTTCGTCTCACATACCAGAAAAGCCATGTGTTCCTTATCTCACAGTAACTCCACTGTCCTCAGCCGACTCCAACAGGCCTACACCTATCATGATGACAAAGTGACCTTAGAACACGCTAATTCAACCCTTATTGCTCATGAACAATTTCCATGCTATTATTCTGATGTCTATGTGTATAACTATGTGTTGTTTATACTCAAAATGTTCGTTAGAGAATGCTTATTCTGAATCACAAAGTATATTACTGCTATCATTGTCGATATTCAAATGTCTTTATGTTTTGTGAATACTCAGCAATATTTGTCTCCTTATCACGAAGCTTTTTAGTCCTGTAAACACCATAACTCTTCTTACATACAACCGTATATAAGGTACCCTTGTTCCTTCACCACCATGTGACCATATGTATAGGAC
>NC_061844.1:18837572-18840072 GCF_019202785.1 Penaeus chinensis
ATACAATACAAACAATACAATACAAACAATACAATACAAACAATACAATACAAACAATACAATACAAACAATACAATCAATACAATACAAACAATACAATACAAGGAAGGAAATATATATATTCACTCGAGCCAACCGACAGAAGGTGCACATAGCGGACCAGTTACTATAATTAATTTGTTTACGCATGTTTGAGACAGCGATAAGCGTAAAGGAACACATGCTGGCTACTGGGCAAAGATGCTTGAACAAACCATGTGTGAAAACGTTTGGTAAAGAAGCTGATGAATATTCATGTAATGAGTCGAATTAATGGTGTGTTTGTGTGCTTGTTTGTGTGTGTGTGAGAGAGAGAAAAAGAGAGGGCGAAGGAAAGGGTGAGGGTGAGGGAGTGAGAGAGAGAATGAGAGAGTGAGTGAGAGAGAGAGAGGGAGATAGAGAGAAAGAAAGAGAGGGAGAGAAAGAGAGAGAGAGGGGGGGGGGGTAAGGAGGGGGATGAGTGAAAGAGAGAGAGAGAGAGAGAGAGAGAGAGAGAGAGAGAGGGAGAGAAGAGAGAGAGAGAGAGAGAGAGAGAGAGAGAGAGAGGAGAGAGAGAGAGAGAGAGAGAGAGAGAGAGAGAGAGAGAGAGAGAGAGAGAGAGAGAGAGAGAGAGAGAGAGAGAGAAAGGGGAGTGAGAGAAATTAAAAATTTTATTTCGCGAATTCTCCGTTCTTCTTTTTCTTTTTCCTTTTCTTTTTCTTTCTTTGCATTCAATTGCTTTCTTTCCATCACTCGTTATGTGTTTTTTTTATCCATGAATGATATTTTTTTATCTTTTATAATAGTGTTCCCTTACTCAAACATCATATTGCTTCCTTAATACCTAAACTCTGCACATAACAGACAGACAAACAGACAGACAAACGGAGAGGCAAATAAACAGACAGACAGACAGACGCTTTCCTTACTCAACATCACAGGCAGATAGATAGACTGACAGACAGACAGACAGACACACAAACAGACAGGCAGACAGACATATAGACCAGCTGACTGACTCACAGACAGACAGGCAAACATACAGACGGACGGACGGACGGACGGACAGACAGACAGACAGACAGAAAGGCAAGCAGACAGACAGACAAACAATCAAATAAACAAACAGAGACACACAAAGACAAACCGCCAACCAGACAGACAATCAAATAAACAAACAGAGACACCCACAGACAAACAGCCAACCAGACAGACAATCAAATAAACAAACAGAGACACCCACAGACAAACAGCCAACCAGACAGACAATCAAATAAACAAACAGAGACACCCACAGACAAACAGCCAACCAGACAGACAATCAAATAAACAAACAGAGAAACCCACAGACAAACAGCCAACCAGACAGACAATCAAATAAACAAACGGAGACACCCACAGACAAACAGCCAACCAGACAGACAGACAGACAGACAGACAGACAGAGATCACGGTGTCCTTCGCCTTCCCCACACTGGGAAAAGACAAAGCTCTACTCCACTCATGCTGATGGCATATTGACAAACTATTGAAATAACCGGTAAGAAAAACCTCACCGTGTTATTTGTGAACTTGGCACGTATTTTTGTCTTCTAAATAATAACAATGCAACACTGGACTTCATCAGGCTATCTGCGTTGGAAATAGTCAACACACGGTTATTCAAATTATTACAACAGCCAACGGGAGAATTTACATTTTAGTATATATATGTGTGTGTGTGTGTGTGTGTGTGTGTGTGTGTGTGTGTGTGTGTGTGTGTGTGTGTGTGTGTGTGTGTGTGTGTGTGTGCTTTATCATCATAATTGTTATTTGTTTAATTACATTTATCATTATTATCATTATTATTACTGTTATCGTTATTTTTATTACTATTATTATCATCATTATTACTGTTATCGTTATTTTTATTACTATTATTATCATTATTATTATAATTATCATTATTATAATTATCACCATTATTATTGTCATTATTATTTTCATTATCATTATTATTGCAATAATTATTATCATTTATTATTCTTATTGTTATTCGGAATCTTAAGCTTTGTCAGGGAGGTGTAAAAATGAATGAAATATTATCTGTCTTCACGAACTTTGTCTGTGTGTAACTAAACTACATACATGACGTTCCAGAACACCACAAGCACTAAAAATAACTTTCGTGTTTCTAATAGATAAGGTGAGGGAAAAGGAGGAGAGGGGAAAGGAAGAGAGGAGAAGAGGAGAAAGTAGAAAATGGTAGAGCAAGTAAGGAAGGTAAGGAGAACGAAGGAAAGGGGGGGGGGGGGAAGAAAAAAAGAAAGTGTCAAGGAAATGAAAAAAAAAACAAAAAAACAAAACAAGGAGGAATATCCATAACGTTTTAGGGAACGAAATTTATACTGAGGTTTGAGCAGACACAGTGAATGTTGTTATTAAGGAGAAATAAAACTGATCGTTTGTACAAAGGGACAAACAAACAGAGAAAAAAAAAAAA
>NC_061844.1:18847572-18850072 GCF_019202785.1 Penaeus chinensis
GTACATATCAGTGTGTGTACGTGCTTTGTGTGTGTGTGTTTTTACGTGTGTTTGTATGTGTATGTATATATCAGTGTGTGTTTATACATGTGTGAGTGTGAGCGCATTTCACTATCTGAGAATTATATGACGAAAGAAAAACACGTATATATATATATTCGTTTTAGAATTTACTCCGAAAATGTATGACGTTTTTGACATGCATCACCACCTGTTAATAATAATAATAAGAGTTATAATAACACTGTCGATAATGATGAAAATGAAAATAGAAATAAAATTATAAATTAAGATAATAATGATTAGAATAAAGATAATAATAATATTAAATAGTTATAATAATAATAATAATAGTAATGACGATATAAAAAAAATAATAATGATAATAATATTGATAATGATAGTGATAACAGTACTTTAAGGCTTCATTCCACGGTAAATTGCTGAATCCTTGTTTTTTTAATTACTTATATATGATTGTATTGATTTGAGGTTAATGTTATATCACGTAATCACTCTTGTTTTATTTCTGCTTCTGTCTCTGTCTTTGTCTTCTCTCTCTCTCTCTCTCTCTCACGCACAAACACACACACACTCACATACACACATACACACGACACACACACACACACACACACACACACACACACACACGCACTCGCGCGCACGCGCGCAAATACACACATACAAACGCACACACACACACACACACACACACATAGACATACACACACACACACACACACAAACACAAACACACACACACACAAACACAAACAATCACACACACACACAAACACAAACACAAGCACAAACACACACACACAAACACACACACACAACCACATTTCTCAAGTTTGGTGCGCCTCACTAGCTCATTTGATCCCTATGCCATTTGTGGAGAAAACGACGACGTAAATCTGTAGTCTGTATTTGCTTAACTGGGAAAGTTTTTTAAAGAAGGAGGTGCGTCTTTCTCGGGAAGATGAACGGGGGAAATGAGAAAAGTTTTTTTTTTTTTTTTTTTAGATTTTCAGGTATTATTTTTTATTTTTTTTTTATCATTGTTAGTATAATGAATGGTGTGTTGTTGTTGTTATTTTTATCATTATTATCATTATTATTATTACTATTATTATTTTTATTACTATTATTATTTATATTTTTATTATCATTGTTATTATAATTAATGTTGTGTTGTTGTTGTTATTTTTATTATCATTATCATTATTGTTATTACTATTATTATCATCATTATTATTTTTTTTGATATCGTCATTATTATTATTATTTTTGATATAGTCATTATCATTATCATTATTATTATTATTATTATTATTATTATTATTATTATTATTATTATTATTATTATCATTATTATTATTATTATTATTATTATTATCATTATTATTATTATCATTATTATTATTATTATTATTATTATTATTATTATTATTATTATTATTATTATTATCATTATTATTATTATTATTATTATCATTATTATTATTATTATTATTATTATTATTATTATTATTATTATTATTATTATTATTATCATTATTATTATTATTATTATTATTATTATTATTATTATCATTATTATTATTATTATTATTATTATTATTATTATTATTATTATTATTATCATTATTATTATCATTATTATTATTATTATTATTATTATTATTATCATTATTATTATTATTATTATTATTATTATTATTATTATTATTATTATTATTATTATTATTATCATTATTATTATTATTATCATTATTATTATTATTATTATTATTATTATTATCATTATTATTATCATTATTATTATTATTATTATTATTATTATTATTATTATTATTATTATTATTATTATTATTATTATTATCATTATTATTATTATTATTATTATTATTATTATTATTATTATCATTATTATTATTATCACCATTATCATTATTATTATTTTTGTTATTATTATTACTGTAACCATTATCACTACTATCATTATTATTTTTATTATTTTTATTATGAATAAAAATCTTATTTTTACTTTTTAAAAATAATTTCATTATATTATCATTCTTTTCATTATTATCATCTTTTTTATTATTACTATCATTATCATCATCATCTTCACAGTTATTATAATTATTATTATTTTATAATCATGGTCAGTATTACAGTTTTTATGAATGTTATTGATATTATTATTAATATTATTATTGTTATCATTATTTATCATTATCATTATTAAAATCATCATTCATATTATTATTATAAATTATTATTATTATTATTATTATTATTATTATTATCATTATTATTATTATAATTATTATTATTATTATTATTATCGTTATTATTATTATCATTATTATTATTATTATTATTATTATTATTATTATTATTATTATTATTATTATTATTATTATTATCATTCTTAAAATCATAATTCATATTATTATTATCAGCCTTTTCATTACTATTGTTATTATTA
>NC_061844.1:18862572-18865072 GCF_019202785.1 Penaeus chinensis
AAAATAAGTGAAGAAGACACTAGTCTGGTTATATACTAAATCAGAAATTATAGATATAATTTATATCATAACTATAATTCATAATTTAACATAATGTGGTGTACATAAGTGCATCTGTGCTAGGGTCCCGCACTATTACCTTCCTTTGTGCTCGAAGGATACAGTCTCTGGAATGTCCCTCATGTACAGATCCCTGGGGGTAGCAGCCGTTTCGGGGGGGGGGGATTCTGCATGATCTATTGGGGGCAAGTTTACCATTATTTATTTTCCTTTATATTCATTAAGTAAACACTATAATACATATGAAAATAATATATAAATCAGGATAAAGAATAAAGAATATATAAAAAGGCCATAGTAAAACTGCGTAAAAATACAAAAAAAAAAAAAAAAAAAAAAAAAAAAAAAAAAAAAAAAAAGGGTATATTTTCTTTTTTTTTCGTAGGTGTTATTGGATGAGAATGAAGTTATAGTAATGAATATATGAGTAGGACAAAAATAAAAGTGAAGAAAGAACACTAGTCTGGTTATATACTAAATCAGAAAATAATAAAGATAATAATACTAATAATCATAACACTATAATTATAATTATAACAATAATGTGGTGTATCAACTAAGGGCATCTGTGGCTAGGGGTCCCGCACTATTAACCCCCTTCCCTTTGTGCTCGCAAGGGATACAAGTCTCCCTGAGAAATGTCCCCTCATGTACAGATCCCCTTGAGGTGTGGTAGCAGCCGGGGGCGGGGGGGGGGGGGGGGACTCTGCATGAGATCTACTTGGGGGCAAGTTCCAGTGTGTATCTCCTTAATATTCATTCATAGTAAACACTGAATAATACATATGAAAATAATATATAAAATCAGGTAAAGCAATAAAGAAATATAAAAAAGGCCCTATAGTTAAGTTAAAACTGCCGTGAACAAATAAAAGCGACTTCAAAATGAAGTGCTAAGCTAAAGGCTGACATTCACTGCTGCAAAAAAAAGGAGTCGTAGATGGTCCTTAGGCAAAAGGCCTTTAACTAATAATTTTTAAAAAAGTTGCTAAAGCACAGCGACACAAACACTGAAGGTGCATCTCAAAGGAAAGTAAAAAAAGGCAAAGGCTAAGAGTAAGCAAAAGCACGGCAGAATAAAACAAGCACAAGAATAAAAGCCAAGTCCTGAGGGGATAGTGAATAACAGTTAATAAAATAAAAGTAAAACCATTGAAAGAAAATAGCAAGGCATCACTAAATGTACATGTTTCTTATAGAAATAGAGATCACGTCCAGCTCCTAGTAAAATAAAAATATCAGGCTCTCTAGACTTAACTTCTCTTTGTGTAGCTGTAGGTATGGTATCCGGTGTTCTCAGGTCAAAAGAGGGGCAATAACACACACTGACTGCTATAGACTGACTGTCTTTGGCGGTAAAACTGGGTTGTATATATACACTCTGTGACGTCATCAGCCACGTAAAATGATAATATTATATAAGACCAGATTACAATTTAAAAAATACCAGGATGGATGTCATGATATGAACTAAGAGAAAACACATACAAATAAGAGAAAAAAAAAAATTAGGTGACCATAAATACGACTTTTGAAAAGATGTCGTACCTTCACTCCATGATGAGTCAGCAAGCAAACTAATTAACTTATGATAAAAAAAGTAAAAGAAATAGCTTAAAACGGTGACTAAGAACTCAATAAAATTATCAATAATAACTGGTAAAAGACAACACGGTGAAAACGAAAGTATATATAAAGAAACAAAGAGAACGGCTAACAGGTAGACTAAAACAAAAGCCAAAAAGAAAAGCAAAAAAAAACAAAACAAGGACAAAACTCAAAAAAAGGACAATAAAAAGAGAGAACCGCGCACAGACGAGGACGCGACTTCGAGCGATAAATCCGCGGGAGTGAGAGACATTGTAGGATGCTCGCGGGAAGGGTCGCAGAATGAGAAGGTTCCTTACAATAACAATATTAAGAAATCACTAGATTACCTTCAATTAAAAAAAAATGATCACAAGAATATACACAGTATACTACTGAGATCTCTTTGAGTTTAGATTATCATAATAGAAATAAATTTCCGTCGTTCGTCAGAGCATGTAATTTGTGATTTTATTTATTCTATATTCACTCCCTTTACCTAGATTGGCTAATCCACGGACCAGGAAATATCATATACATGACCTATTGAGACATAATATTGAAATGTATAACTGAGACCTTTAAAAAAAAAATATATATATTTTTTGTTAGAGAGAAAAAGAAAAATATTTACAGGCACTTATGTACATACATGCATATATATATATATATATATATATATATATATATATATATATATATATATATATATATTTATATTAATCCACACACACACACACACACACACATGTATATATATCGAAGGCCACCATCAGTCGATGTCGACTGATGGCATTATTGTCTCTACCCTCTCCCATATGGGTAGAGTCAGTGCCACGGCGAAAGAAAGTGA
>NC_061844.1:18890072-18892572 GCF_019202785.1 Penaeus chinensis
TGTGTGTGTGTGTGGGTTTGCGTGTGTGCGTGTATAATATACATCCACTAAAACATTCTGATAATATAAAATAAAGGAGTTTTTTCAGTATTCATCAGCTTATGAAAATATGACACGTATATATAATTTTCTTTCTTCGTTACACTGTTTTCACTCATTGGAAAAACGGAAACCAATTTAAGCCGGACACGCTGTATATGTACATTATCATATATTCAAAGACGAATGCTCGAAATATAAATGAAATGCTCTCTGATTCTGTTAAAATAATAAATGAATTAAAATTTGCGTATAAATATTGATAACGATATTGTTTATTTGTTTACTTATTTGATGCGTTTCTTTGATTGTCAGTGTTGTGTGTGTGTGAGTGTGTATGTGTATATGTGTGTGTATGTGTGTGCGTGTGTGCGTGCATGAGTGTGTTCACTGATTATTACCATACTTCATATCAAACACGATATTGCATTTCCGATTATCTTTCTGTGACCTATAACCATTAACAACTCAAGCATCGTAAGGACAACTAACAAACCATTAGCCATTCAAGTCAATCTTAACAACCATTTCATCTTCTTAATTGAGTTTCAATTATTGATACCACCCGCCACGCACCAAGCAGTCTCTGTGATGCATACCAAGGTACTTAGTGTCCTCCGTATCTCTATCTCTAAATCTTTCTCTATCTCTGTCTCCGTCTTCAACTCCACGTCCATCTCCATCTCTCTTTCTCTCTCTCTCTCTCCATATATATATATATAAATATATATATATATATATATATATATATGTATATATATCCGTCTCATCTCTCTCTCTCTCTCTCTCTCTCTCTCTCTCTCTCTCTCTCTCTCTCTCTCTCTCTCTCTCTCTCTCTCTTTACACACACACACACACACACACACACACACACATATATATATATATATGTATATATATACATATATATATATATATATATATATATATATATATATATAGACATCTCTCTCTCTCTCTCTCTCTCTTTCTCTCGGTGTCTCTCTCTCTCTCTCTCTCTTTCTCTTTCTCTCGGTGTCTCTCTCTCTCTCGGCGTATTTGTATAACTATGTGTGAGTGTCTGTGCGTGTGTTAGTCTATTTGTTTGTGTGTATGTTTGTTTGTTTTTTATGTATGTATGTATATATATATGTGTGTGTGTGTGTGTGTGTGTGTGTGTGTGTGTGTGTGTGTGTGTGTTCATCCATAAGCTAACGAGACTGCTTGCAACTGACAACGTCATCAAAGTCCTCGCTGGCGGGGTGGTTCTTTGAGCCACGTGGCAAACAGCCACGTGGTCTATTGGTCTAGTGACTTACAGACATGCTATATTGGTCGATCACCTATTAACGCCTCGCCCTCGAGGCGCCATAGATTGGCCTCAAATGGTAACCCAACTTGGCTATCCATCACGTTCTCGCGTGCGTTGTCGTGATTGCTCGTCCTCGTCGTCCTCTTCTTCCTGGTCCTTGGGAAATCCATCCCTCGACGGCCACACGTCCCCGAAGGTCTCGCACAGGTCCTCTTTGACTCGGACTCGTCTAGACTTCCTTGTAGTCCTCATCCAGACCTAACTCGGCGGCGTCCTCGTCCACACGTCCTCGCAGATCTCGCCTAGGTCTTTCTCGGCTGCGTGCTCGTCCAGACGTCCTCGTAATCTTCGTCTGGATTTACGGGCGTCCGGGCAGGAGGCGTCCTCTTCGGCATCTCAGGGTGGCCGATACCTGCGCTGACGAGCTCCTGGAGTTTGACTGGAACTGCGGGCGTCCAGGCAGGCGGCGCCCTTCCACAGGATCCTGGGGTGACGGGTAGCTGTGCTGGCGAGTCCTTAGTCCCTCGCTGGATCTACGGGTGTCCCGGCAGGCGGCGCCTTCCCACTACATCACGGTCGGTTTCATACCTGTTCTGACGAACATCCTGGTCCGCAGGCCTATGGCGATCTTCCAGTAACATCCTTCCCTTAGCATCCTAAGGTAACCGTTTCTGCAGCAGTGTCATCCTTCGGTGCCGTGTTAGATATCGTCGGTCTGACAAAAATCGCAAGCTTTCTCGTAAGCAAATCGTCTTGGGTAAGAAATTCTGAAATGCCGAGGTAGCCATGTCTAGCTATGCATGGCAGACTTCATCGACCCTATACCCAAAATACCGTACGAAACTAAGTGAACTGAACGAGCCGGGAAAATCTATAAATAACCCGCTCTCCTCTGCGTATCCGTGACGGGCGCTCGTGACATTCCCTACGGGCATCTAACTATCACGAATCGCACCATCTCTTGGGATTTATCCAAAACATGCAAGCGACATCAAGAGGGCGAGAAGGGCTTGATTAATAAGCGATTAACGAGTCTAGCTTAAACCCTATCCTAGATTAATGAATGGACGTACTGTGAGTCACACCGACTCGAATAAACGTTGCCGATCAAACGAATAACATCGGTTTTACTTGTACCTACTATCGTAACGTCGGAGTGTAGACCTATTG
>NC_061844.1:18902572-18905072 GCF_019202785.1 Penaeus chinensis
TATCGTTTTCTGTTTTGTTATACCGTTTTCTATTTTTGTTATACCGTTTTCTATTTTGTTATACCGTTTTCTATTTATATTATACCGTTTTCTATTTTTCTATATTTTGTTATACCGTTTTCTGTTTTTGATATACCGGTTTCTTTTTTGTTATACCGTTTTCTGTTTTGTTATACCGTTTTCTATTTTTATTATACCGTTTTGTATTTTTGTTATACCGTTTTCTGTTTCTGATATACCGTTTTCTATACCTGTGAAATCGTAAATAGAAGCGTAATAAATCATGAAAAAGAAAAAGTGATGAAAACCTTCTAAGAAATCCTTGAGAAAGACATAGGAAGGCGGTACTTTTTTAAAAATGTCTTTTTGATTACAATTGTTTCGAAAGGTAACTTCATTAACGGCACTAATTAACACATGTCGGTCTTCAGATACTAAACTTTAGCTCAGGGTACTTTGTGGTTTAACAATCTTTCTCTTCCTCTAAGTATTCTCTACTCATTTGGCTTTTACATCTAGTATCATTAATTTTCTTTTTCTTTTCTTTAATCTGCTCTCGTCTCTCTGTTTGTCTTTGCCTCTCTCTCTCTCTCTCTCTCTCTCTCTCTCTCTCCCTCTCTCTCTCTCTCTCTCTCTATCTATATCTGTCTCTCATTTTCTCAACCCTCTCTCCGTCTCTGTCTGTCCGTCCTTCATTCTTTCTCTCTACTTCTCTCTTCCTCTTCTCCAACCCCCGTCTGTCTGTCTGTCTGTCGTCTCTCTCTCTCTCTCTCTCTTTCGGTCTCCTCTCTCTCCTCAGAATGGAAAAGCACAATAATATAATTTTAAAACAACTACCCTCATTTACAACAGGGATAACTAAATGCTATTAAAATAAACATATAAAATGCTAATATAGGAAATGCTAATATAATAACCACTTGAAGCTGAACGGAGACTAGTAGACAAGACCCTTTTTGAAATTCTGAAGCTAAAAAGATTCAATTCTGTGCTTTGTGTCATCGAATACGATCTAAAAGGATTTTATGTTTTTTTTTTTTTTTTTTTTTTTTTTTTTGTAATTATTACCATGTAAAAGGATTGAGAGAGAGAAGATAGCATTAGCTGGATAGATAGAAAGGCAGGAAGGCAGATAGATCGATATACAGATTGAAAGATAGAGAAAGAGATAGATAGATGAATAGAGGGAAACAAACTTCGGTTGTCATATAAAGAGGCAAGGTCAGACAAGATATAAATTAAGATAGAGAGAGAGATAGACATATAAAGAGAAAGAGAGAGGAGAGAGAGAGAGAGAGAGAGAGAGAGAGAGAGAGAGAGAGAGACCGACTGACAGACAGATAAAAGGAGGTACGAAGAGAGAGATAGAGGGAGCGAGAGAGAGAGAGAGAGAGAGAGAGAGAGAGAGAGAGAGAGAGAGAGAGAGAGAGAGAGAGAGAGAGAGAGAAAGAGAGAGAGAGAGAGAGAGAATGAGAGAGAGAGACCGACTGACAGACAGATAAAAGGAGGTACGAAGAGAGAGATAGAGGGAGCGAGAGAGAGAGAGAGAGAGAGAGAGAGAGAGAGAGAGAGAGAGAGAGAGAGAGAGAGAGAGAGAGAGAGAAAGAGAGAGAGAGAGAGAGAGAGAGAGGAGAGAAGAGAGAGAGAGAGAGAGAGAGGAAGAAGAAGATAAAAAGAGAGAAAGAAAGATACAGACAGACTGACGAAGAAACGAAAGTACAAAGAGAGAGAAATACAAATAGACAGACAGGCATGGAAAAGACGGTACAAAGAGAGAGAGATAGAGAGAGAGATACAGACAGACGTAAAAGTAGAGAGAAAGAGAAAGAAGAAAGTAAGAATAAAGAGGGAGAGAGAGACTGACAGACAGCAAGACAGACAGAGAAAAAATAGAGAGAGTGAGAGAGAGACAGACAGACAGAGAAAAAATAGAGAGAGAGACAGAGAGACAAAGATGAAACGTGATTTAAAATAATTCAACAACATGATGATAGAACCTATCGATCCCACAAAACTGATGAAAAGGAAAATATCACACTTCATAAAAAACAGCTGATCATAATGACAGGTAACACAACAAGGCAATGAAGATCTGTCATTTCCTGGGTATTTTACGCCTGTCATATCCCACTGAACAGAGAGACTTCACTATTTAATCAATGCGTAACGGTTCCAATAAACACATCGATGTTGCTTTCCCTCGGTTATTGCAGTGATTGCAAGGGGAAGAGCTGGCAGGCGAGTTTGTTCTTTGTTCACCTGATGTCTCCGTCTGTCCGTCGGTCAGTCAGTCTGTCTGTCTTTTTCAATTGATTTTTTAGTCTCACAGAAAAATAGTGAATCATAGAAAAAAAAATACAGAGAGAGAGAGAGAGAGAGAGAGAGAGAGAGAGAGAGAGAGAGAGAGAGAGAGAGAGAGAGAGAGAGAGAGAGAGAGAGAGAGAGAGAGAGAGAGAGAGAGAGAGAGAGAGGGAGAGAGGGAGAGAGAGAGGGAGAGAGA
>NC_061844.1:18930072-18932572 GCF_019202785.1 Penaeus chinensis
TGGCAAGCTATCTTTTGAGCATCCTTTTGGTGTCTGGTTACCATGTCTTTCTAAGTCACAGTATCGAGCAAGAATGTCACTCTTCGTCAGTGGTCTAGGTGGCAAAACATCAATGGTACCAAACTCTTTCAGTATACGTGTATCGGCACTGCGCAAACCACCACGTCGAAGTGCCATATTGCCACTGACGAGATCGTCACCACAACATAGGCGAGCGAGTAATGTGCATTATGAAGGTACCACAAGTTTATATGGAAATGCATAGTGACTGGGAATCTTTACGGAAGTCCCCAGGAATCATTCGCAATGACCTAAGTTACCCTATGTTTGATTCTGCCATAATGTCGGATGAACCGAAATGCCCTTCCGTGGGTCATGCGGGTCACAGCTGAGGCCGTCGCACCTCATCCCAACGCCGGAAATGGTATTATACTTTAATCAAAAATTGCGAATAGTAGATATTTTTTTATTTGTCTAATATTTTGCATGTCGCCATTTAAGCATAGTAGGCGCCTGTTTAGCAATTTGCTGAATGATTCTGAAAAAGACGGATTTATTGAAACACCCTAGCGTGCGTGCGTGTGTGTGTGTGTGTGTGTGTGTGTGTGTGTGTGTGTGGTGTGTGTGTGCGTGTGCGTGTGCGTGTGCGTGTGCGTGAGTGCGTGTACGTGTGTGAGTGTGTGTGTGTGTGTGTGTGTGCGTGCGTGCATGCGTGCGTGCGTGCGTGTGCGTGCGTGTGTGTGTCTGTGTGTGTGTGTGCGTGCGTGTGTGTGTAAATATCCAGTGCATGCGTTTATGTGTATATGTGTTTATTGAACGAGTGTATACTTATGTGTTTGTATACTCAATGACGCATTAGCCACACGTAATAGAAACAAGCAACTGTTGCAATCAATAAGACAGAACTGTGCAACAACACTCGTTGGTTCTCAAGCGATAAAGACTGGGAATAAATATTTTTATATATTAATTTTTTTGATTGTTATGATTATGTTTCCATGCATGGAAGATTACCCCAACATTAGAATAAAAAATGTGAGAGGAAAATTGTGATTTAAAAAAAGGAAACAATGCAGTTTGACTGATCAACTATTAATCCAGGTCGAAATTACTCAGATGTTGTAAATAAATAAATAAATAAATAAAGTCAATTACGCTCTACAGAATATATCAGATTGGAACATACAATAGTTGAGGCCATAAAGCGATTCCTATGTCACAAGTTGCCCCCATCCCGTGTACCTTCTGCAACAGAGAGTTTCGTAAATAGCCGGGTCGAGCTCTGCCAGCAGATGCCCAGTGAAGCAAACAATATTGTCCATGATACGGTCATGAGTTGATGTTACACCTGCATTCTAGAGGGTTTACTACTCAACAAAGAGAATGGGGGGGGGGGGGGAGACTAACAACACAAAAGAGGAATTAAGTGATACCTAGAGATGGAGGAACGTACTTGTCCAGTGTTATACTACTTCGTTTGCCGATTCTCAATGATCGGAGAGAAAAAGGGATGTTTTCCTATTGATTATTGGGAACTCCCATGGCTTATTATAATTCTGCTCTCCTCTCTCTTTTACTCTCTCACCTGTGTGATCAGTGGTTCGCTGGGATAAGGCTTACGAATATCTTTATAGTGTTTGGGAGTCTCTCTAGTGTTTTGAGTGATTTGGACCCCAACTATTCCTAACACACAGGGAGGGAAGGGGGGAGACGTATATCACTTGCAGGTGTTGGCTGTGTTATCAACGGCCGTCCACCTTACTTTCCTCTATTTTATTCTTAATCTCGATCGCCCTCGCCACCTAGTCTTAATTGGGTCTCAGAAGTCACCTTCGAAGTAGATCATAGCCTCGTCTTCTATTATGGGCCTGTGCATTTCTTCGTCCAGGGCCGTCAGGAAGCTATCGTTCACCCCAATTACTCCGCCTTTGAGAAAAGGAAAAGAAATCAGCTTGTCTGATTTGTTAAATATATATTTTTTAAACATGGTAGATTATATTGATTCAACAGGACAGGGCCTCCTACTATATGAATATTGTAATGAAAGTTCGTATTAAAAAAGACAAAAAGAGAGTATAGGAAATATACCTTGAAATATATAGATAGCAACCCTAGAGTAATTATATCCTAAAAAAGATCATCTACCTGGAATGGCACCGGGTCCAATGCTGTTGATATTGCTTGAAGTCAAGTCCTTGAAACGAACTGCTGCAAACCCTGAAGTTTCCTCTGTGGATGCTACTCAGGTTGTTGTGTGGAAGATAAAGCCAACGTAGACGCGGAGAAGCAGAAATCTTGAAATATAGACATGTAATTCGCACACAGATACATATATAAACAAACACAAACAAACACACACACCCATGCATATTCAAATGTGTTATCATAATCATACAGTTATACCATATATATATACACACCACCCATGTATATGTACTGTTGTAGAACTTACAGGGTTGATTTTCTGAAGAACATTCCCTTCACAAAAGAATTCTTCCGT
>NC_061844.1:18940072-18942572 GCF_019202785.1 Penaeus chinensis
AATGATAATAATAATTATTATTTTTATCATTATTATAATAATTATAATAATTATAATAATGATAATAATGGTAATAGTAATAACAATGATAATTATAATAATAAAAATAATAATAATGCTGTTAATACAAATAATAAAAACAAATAATAACAATAATAATAATAATAACAATAATAATAAAGATAATAATAATAATAATAATAATAATAATGATATCAATTATGATAATAATACTCACTGATTATAAAAACGCAGGTTAAGTCAAACTGAATTTCCTTTTGAAGGTAAATTGTTCGTAACATATTTCTTGTTAAGTATTAACGCTACCTCTAAATAGCTATTTTTTTCATTATATATACAAAAGGATGATTTTGTTGGACACGTGGTACAGAGCAATGTGGGACTTCATTTGCTAATGAGCAAGGGAGAGGGGAAGATAAAAGAGGAAAGGCAAAAATAGATAAATTAGTAAATATAGATAGATGAATAAGTGACTAATAGATATGATGGGATTAAGTATTGTCGAAAGGATAATAAAGCGAATTATATATATATATGTATATATATATATATATATATATAGAGAGAGAGAGATAGAGAGAGAGAGAGAGAAAGAGAGAGAGATACAGAGGGAGAGAGAGAAAGAGAGAGAGAGAGAGAGAGAGAGAGAGAGAGAGAGAGAGAGAGAGAGAGAGATAAAGAGAGAAAGAGAGAGAGAAAGAGAGCGACCGACGGACAGACAGAGACAGAGAAAGAAAGACGAAAGAGGAACAAAAGAAGGAAAGAAAGAGAGAAAGAGAGTTGCAGGAAGCTTTGTAAAGATGTCATATTATTTCGTCTATAGTTTCAGGCCGTAAATGATTATGATGATGATACAGATCAAATAAAACACATCCTCTTGGAAATTTCGATGGCGTAAATTTTCGAAGAAACTTTTTGAAATGATGTAAAAAAGTACTTAAAGAAGAAAATAAAAAAAAGTTGATGCATATGTGAAAAAGTACACGAAGGCCTGTATGAGCACTGGATGTTCTTTGTTTACAAGGTCGTTTCTCCTTGAAATGTACTAAACTAACACTAAGCACACAAACGGACAAGCGCATGTATACGCCCACGGAAACACACATGAATATCATTATCAGTATTGATGTGCGAGTTCGTGTGCGTCAGTGTGTGTGTTAGTGCGCGCGTGCTTGTACCTGCTACGGCGATGTGACACCTGATTGTGACGGGGCGGCGGAAACTACCCAGCTGACGAAACGCTTTTTTGATACTTTTCCTAACTACATATACATAAACATACGTACACACACACACACACACACACACACACACACACACACACACACACACACACACATATATATACATACATCTATCACACATTCAGATCTGTACCATTTCCCACCTTATCTTCAATCTGAAGGCACCAAGCAGTCAACGTGTGCTTGCCTTTTAAGTGAGGCAACCTGCAATTTCCTACACAGTGTGTGTCAAATTCCGCGGCTACAATGCCTTTCCTTTTCGTTCTGATTGCCTTGGCTCTCGCGAGTGTGCACGAAGGATGCGCTGGCCTTTTGCCGGAAGAACCTAATTCCCGTGACCTTCCTTGTCCCAACGCGGGAGATATCCTTCCCTGCGTGTGTGACGTTGACGAGGCCTATCAGATGGTCATGCACTGTACGTACGTGGAGGAAGGAGAGCTGGCTAGGGTCTTCTCAGCGGATTTCCCCTTCAAGCACTTCAGGGAGATCGAAATAAGACATAGCTACGCCCTGACAATCCTGCAGGAGGGGGACTTCGGCGAGGTGTCCTTCGAGGAGATATTCACCGATTTCACAGGCCTGACGGAGGTGCAGGAGAGAACCTTCTCCCACAGTTACTCGACAATGACTACGATAAAGTTGGACAATAACCATATATCAAAATTTCCTTTTGGTGAGATCCCCTCGTTTCCGTCTCTAAGAGAATTATATCTCTATGGTAACGACCTCCGCCAGTTTCCGGTGCTGAAGTCTGACTCTCTTGTAACAGTTTCCCTGAGTTTCAACCCAATAGGCGAGATACCAATTAACGGCTTCAAAGACATCCCGTATATCGAAGACTTCTACTTCCAAGGGAACAATCTGCAGCATATCTACACAGGTAAATAATCCCATACGCGTAATGTACAGTCGCGGACATCCTAATAACCAACCATCTAATAACACAGAATAAGAGGAGAGAGAAATCATGAACATGGAACAAAGGAAAGGTCCCTTGTGCTAGTAAGTTAGTGGCCGTTCTCATAACTGCTGTGTTCTTAAGGAGAGAGTGTTATGTATGGCTTATAACTATCAGAGGCGTACGAAAACTCCTGTTTATATAATGGAAACAAACAATTCAGCAGTGTTACCAAGACTCACTCAGGTCATATAGCACCTGGCAGTCACGATATCATAGTTAGATAACAGTTTATAAGCAACTGTCTGTTGTGAATGTCTACATAGGAATCGTCTGA
>NC_061844.1:18967572-18970072 GCF_019202785.1 Penaeus chinensis
TATTACCTATGAATGGTGAAAGCGCACAACTGTAAATATTTTAATAACCGGGTTTCAGTCAAGAAATAATTGCAGTATAATATGATGGTACTAATAAGAAAATATAACATAGCTTTTATACTAAGTGTAGGTGACATAACACAACAGTACTCTTGTAATGTCCTTTAATACTGCAAGAATGGTAAGGACATTTTATGTTATTTTTGGCAGCACAGACTTTACTTTATAAATCAGTAGTGTTTACAATGTAACAAATTGTTGCCGGTTTTGTGCATGACATTCTATTCTATTCAACCTCATTATATTCGATGACAGATATCATAATACAATTATAGTTAGACGTAACGATCACCTGACCATTTACAAAGTCATTCCCGGTGCAACTGGACCCACTACATATCATGGACAAAAATGTATTGTCTTCACACACACATACACACACACACACACACACACACACACACACACACACACACACACACACACACACACACACACACCCATAGTGTAAATGTGGGTTACATTCAGGGAGAACTGTTTTTGAAAATCGGCAATTTGTACCGCAGGCCGTGAGTGAGGCGTGACTTGCTTGACAGTGGGGATGCATAGACTCTGAAAGGTAACATTATTATTCTGCGTGGCTGGCTCAACAGCGAGTGCGTAAGATTCCTGAAAGATAGTCGGGGTTCAGCATTGTGGGAAGTCAGAAAAAATAACGTAATGCAGGTGTCTACAGTGTCTTCAAAACATCCGGGGCTGCAGATGTCGGTGGGCCAAGGGCATGTGTAATAGAGATGGCACGAGTAGGCGTGGGATGGTCGAGTTCAGCTACCGAGAGATACGTGACCTTGCAGTCAGGCACTCAACGTGGTACGATCGAGGCGTACAGGGTACAGGGCAATTAACGCGTGGGTGCGTACTCCATCTTCACTAGATGGCACGCTCATCGGCACCTTCCAGTCCGCAAAGGGAAGCAAAAGGTATGTGGTTTCAAGGACTGTCCTAAATAGAGTGTGGGGAGGCATCACCTACCTCGGATGTACGAGCGAGTGCTGAGGGAAGTCGGTCGTCAGGCTTAACTGAAACAGCCACAGGGGATGAGAGAGCAGTTAGTGATAGAAGTCCGTCCTCGGGCTTAACAGCCCCAGGAGATGTACGAGGAAATACTGAGTAAGTCCGTCCTCGGCTTTTGAAAATCAAATTCTGTGGCAATTTGTACCGCAGGTCGTGGGTGAGGCATGGCTGGCTTGGCAGCGGGCATGCATAGACTCGGAAAGGTAACATTGTTAGTCGGCGTGGCTGGCTGGACAGGGAGTACGTAAGTTTCCTGAAAGATGACAGTTACTGGGCGTGTATGGCAACGAAAAGGCAGTGGAATGACAAAGAGAATGACAACTTGCTTTACACGGAGGACTGAGATCGAACATAGATACACTGTGTACGGCAACCTTTAACTGTGGCATGGTGTAACGGACGAATTAATGGACGAGGTCTTTCTAAACGACAGGGACATAGACAACGACGAAAAGACGCCAGATACAAGGATGCCTGAGAGGATTCCTGTGAGAACAGTAACTAATATCCCTGAACAATCAATTAGTGTCAAAAATGCTAAGCTCAGTGATTTACGTCTCGGTCTCCCTGCATTTGTGATGAAACAGCGGGAAGGTCATGTCGCGGTGGGTGTAGGAGGCACAGTATTCAGTGTCGGTAAGCAATGTGAGTACAGTGTTCATTATAGAGTGATAAGGTAATAAGGTACCAAGTAATCATTTCCTTTCTGTGTGATAAAGGTCAGACAAAACGGGGAAGGAAGGGGGGACAAGGAGGAGGGAAGTGTGGTGTCACTCAGTCCGTTCGTTTGTCTGTATATGTTTGTGTTTTCTTGTGTTTGCTGTGAATGTAGTATCAGACTTCGAGATTGTAGAATGCAATTTAATAGGAAGTACTTAGGGACGGTTAGGGAAAAGAGCGAGAAAAAAAAAACAAAACACGGATGGAAATCACTGAATGAAGGGAAGTGGTGAGTGAGAACGAGAGAGGGTAATGCGGCGTTTTCCGTTCAGTGGGGAGTGGGTACGGCACGGAAATAAATCGTAAAATATACACACTCGTTCCTAAAGCGGCTTAATACAATTCCCTGACTAACTTTTGTGACTTGTAATTTTGGTAGCGGGGCTGTTAACAGGGCTGGTGCAGGGAGAGGGGTTCCTTCGTCAGAGCTACTTCACTGGATTCCCAAACTTGGGTTCAGTGTTGAGTACGGCTGGGCCAGTAATTCCCTCGCTCGGCGTTGTTTAGCGTTGTTAGGTGGGGAACGATGGCACGCATTTTTAAATTTTATTTATTTATTTATTATTATTATTCATTTATCTATTTATTTGCTTATTTATTAATTTGCGTACTTGGCGAGTGCTGGAGACAGGCATTGTCAGCGACAGTGTAAACATACGATGAAGCCTAATTTGCTTGTTTCTTGATATTCTTTATTTTACCTTGT
>NC_061844.1:18985072-18987572 GCF_019202785.1 Penaeus chinensis
TATATATATATATATACATATATACACACAACTACACACACCACCATATATATATATATATATATATATATATATATAGTATTTATAAGTATTAATATTATGTACACACACAAAACACACAACACACGTATATGTAGGATATGTGAGTGTTTAAGCGTGTGTGAGTCGTGTTTTGTGTGTTATATATAATATATCAGCAATAATATATATAACAATCATATTATCGCTGTGGATATGTGAGACGAACTATAGAGAAAGAGGAGAACAAGAGAGAGAGATAAGAGAGATAGATAGATAGAATAGAAGGAGAGAGAGAGAGAGAGAGAGAGAGAGAGAGAGAGAGAGAGATAGAGAGAAGAGAGAGATGTAGAGAGAGAGAGAGAGAGAGGGAGTGAGTCAAAGTCCAAAGTCAAACACTTTTTCATTAAATTACAATGGTTATTCTGTACATACATACATACATATTATATATATATATTATATATATATATATATATATATATACATTTGAGTATTTAAGAGGTGTTCTTTTAATTTTGTTTTAAAATTACAGAAGCGGTTAATGTCTCTTAAATTATCTGGTAGCATGTTCCATAACTTGGGTCCACGTATTTTCATTTGTCGTGTCCCTGTATAGGTATTCGATCTCTTGACAAAAAGAGAATTTACTTGGCTTGTCTGGACACCTGATGTGTTCCCTACGGTTTGCAAGGGCATTAACCATTTCGGATAATTCCCATGGATGAGTCTATAAATAAATACTGTATTTAGAGTGAACTCTTAACCATTTTAATTTTTTGATATGATGGGTGATGTGATCAAGTTTACTGATATTACCTAATGCTACTCTGGCAGCAAAATGTTGTAATTTTTGCACTTTTTGCATCTGGGTTTTGTTAGTCGAACCCCAAATGTATGAGCATAATTATGCTTAGAGCTAGAGTTTGTACAACCATGATTCTAGTTTCAGTAGTGATCTGATATGTACTTCCCTGTGTATTTTGTCAACGTGTGGTTCAAATGTCATGAATCTGTCTAATTGTACTCCTAGATTATTCACTGAAGTGCTCGGTTTGATAGAGCAGCCTTCAAATTCTATGGTTGTGTCACTAGGAATTTTAACAATGAATATACATTGAGTTTCATGATGATTTAGTTTAAGGCCATTAGTGTCAAAATATAAATTTGCTTGTGTTAGAGTGTCTTGCGCGTTTCTTATTAATGCATTTAAGTTGTTTACTGAATCACTATGAAGAAACTGTGAATCATCGGCGTACTGCACTAGAAGGCAGTTATGGGCTATTGTTGATAAATTATTTTTGAAAATTATAAATGGGATCGGACCTAAAATAGATCCTTGCGGAACACCAAAAGGTACTTCTTGTTTTGATGACATACTATTATTAATTCTTACCGATTGGGTCCTTGTATATAAATCACTTTTAAACCTAAAGGTATCAGTTTTATGATTTACTAATTTGTTAAGGAGATTTTCATGGTTAACACTATCAAAAGCCTTAGAAAGGTCGCATAATGTGAGTAAATTTACCTGATTTTTGTCAGTGTTATTATAAATCTCATCAGTGATTTGCAGTAAAGCTGTTTCAGTTGATAACCTATTTCTAAAACCATGTTGTGTTTTAGATAATAAGTTCTTAGCCTCCGGGAAATTCGTCAGTTGATTTGCTACAATTTTTTCAAGAATTTTGGATAATATAGGGAATATAGTAATAAGGCGATAATCATTGACATCGTCTATTTCCCCCGACTTGAAAATTGGTGTTACTATACCATGTTTCCAAAGCGATGGAAAGACACCAGTGACCAGAGAGATGTTAATAATGACCGTCAAATAATGTAGAGTTGCGGGTAGACTATCTCTGATAAAGCACAAAGCATTACCGTCTGCTCCTACAGGATTTGTTTCGCGAAGGTGTTTTATTACTAAGATGACTGTTTCAACGTCCACTGGTTGTGGTCTTAAAAATTAGTTGTAATCCTTTCCCGATCTGTATTTTGTTGTAATGTAGAAGCAAATGTTTTCTCGTAAGTTAGTTTACCAATTAAAAAAAAAATGGTTTGTTTTTTGTATGGGACTTGTGCAATCACTTGTGAAGTGATTATTGTGAGGCACTAGTGTTCTAACAATTTTCCATATTTTATCAGAGTGGATTTATTTCTGAAGTAATTTCTTTTTGCACATTGAATTAGCAATTTTAAATTTTTCCTTTTTTTGATTTGTAATCTATCTGAAAGGCAGCCTCATTTCTGTTACTTTTAAGAGTTTTGTGAGCATTATTTCTATCGCTAATAGCTCTCTTGATGTCATCATTTATCCATGGAGCAGGGGGACGTCTGACGGTTCGTGTTACGTAGGGAGCCAGCGCATCAATGCTGCTTTTAATAACTTCCGTTAGGATAGTTACTTGGTTGTTTACATTATCTGTCAATGAAATATCTGATAGAGTCATTTCTTTAGACAAGATAAGCTCGCAGAAAG
>NC_061844.1:19007572-19010072 GCF_019202785.1 Penaeus chinensis
TATATACAATGTCCTCGCTCAGAACATGAAATATGATATTCATTAATTTTATTCTTCACCAATTTTTTGAGAATTTCACATTTGCCGTGTTCTTTGCTTGCAATTAAATAAATAGTAGTTGGTAACTGTTGGGCAATTATCTGTTGTGAAATATATTACTGTTATACGTTTGGTTTATGTTTCTGTCACAGTTTATCTAAACTTTGTAGGAACTATGTTTACGTAAGTGAGTATTTTAAGAAAGTTTCTAAGTTAGTGAGGCATGCAAGGAGAAAGAACTCGCAAAGAAAACGGAAAACTCAAAGTGTGACTATTATATTTCCTTACACATTTTCATATATATATTTTCCCCTTTTTTATCGAGAGTATGAATGTATATTAGTAGGTTAAGTAAGAATAGCGTGATTTAGCCATAAAAGTCTATCCTATGGTTATATAATGACAGTAATAATGATGAAGGTGATAGTATTAATAATAATGATGGCGATGGTACTGATAATGACAATAAAGAGCAATAAAAGTGATAATAATTTTGTATAATTATAATGATAATAATAATAGTAGCAATAATAATAATAATAATGACAATAATAATAATAATAATATTAATAATAATAATAATGATAATAATAATAACAATAACGATAACAATTACAACTACAATAAAATATAATAACAAGAACAACAATAATAACAACAACGACAACAAACCATAATAATAACAGTACTAAACAACAATAATAACAAGTTTACCAACAACAACACCACTACTACCACTACTCTCAATACCAATCAAACAAACAGCCAGACCTTCAACAAACACAACAAACAAACCACCAGACCTTCAACAAACACAACAAACAAACCACCAGACCTTCAACAAACACAACAAACAAACCACCAGACCTTCAACAAACACAACAAACAAACTTACCATTGAGAACGCTCACGGTAACCGAAGCTTCCTTCATACCCTGCGGAGCGCAAATGTAAACGCCGGAGTCCTGAGCTGTTACGTCAGGGATAAACAGAGTGCTGGTGGTGACTCTGCCTCTGTTGGTGGTGATCGTGACGCCCTCCCTCGACCCGTCCCAGGAGACCATCTGGAAGGAGGGAGAGGCGGGTAATAGGGGTTCGTTTGGATATAGTGAATGGGGAGGGGGGTCGCTTGATTTTTGTTTGTTATTGTTAGTGTTGTTATTGTTATTGTTGTTATTGTTATTATTATTGTTATTGTTATTGTGTTTCTTATTATTGATATTATCATTATTACTATTATTGTTATTATTATTATTATTATTATTATTGTTGTTGTTAGTATCATTTTTATTATTGATATCATTATTATTATTATTATTATCATTATTATTATTATTATTATTATTATTATTATTTTGATTATTACTATTATCATTATCATTATCATCATCATTATTATTATTATTATTGATATTATCATTATTATTAGTATTAGTATTAGTATTATTATTGTTGTTGTTGTTGTTATTATTATCATTATCATTAATACTATTATTACTATTATTATTATTATTATTATTTTTATTATTATTATTATATCATTCATTATTTTTTTTTTGTCTTTTTTCTGTCTTTTTCTTTTTCTCTTCTCCCTTTTTCTTTTCTTTTTGTCTTCTTTTATCTTTTTTTTTATATAATTTATTTCATTTTTTAAATTGAGTAATTGAAAAAGGATTTTTTTTTTGTTTTTTTATTGAGTAATTGAAAAAGGTTTTTTTTTTTTTGTTTTTTATCTTTTTTTATTTGTATTGAAGCAAGGAAACTTGATTTGTTAAGCAATTTTACCAATAATCAAACTAACACGTTCGAAAATCATTACAAAACAACAAAATTAAAAGGTATCACAAAATTCCATAATCACATAAAAAGTAAATAAACAATGAACAAATCAAACAGAATAGCAAATTAGCCCACACATCTCTCATAAAAAAAAAAAAAAAATCCAACCACGAGGGTCCCACTTACCTTGTCCCTGTGATACCAGAAGAGGTGTTCCGGTGGCTCTGGGCTGTCTGGTATGACGCACGTGATGTTGAGGGGGGAGCCGAAATCCACGTAGAGTTCTGGGGCGGGGGGTATGATGGCCTGAGGTTCTGTAGGGGGAAGGGGGGGAGGGTTAATAATGGGCTTTGTATGACGCTCATACTGAAAAGAGATATGTAAGTAGGGAGAAACATATACACGAGCATATGGATATATTGTTTTGGTCTGATAATGCAGGAGGAATGGTAAACGTACATACAAACACACACGCACAAACAAATACTCATAAAAGGTATGCACGCAAACACACACTCATAAAAAGGAAACAAACAAACAAACGCACACACACTCAAACACACAAACACACACAAACACAAACACACAAACACAAGCATACAAACACAAACACACACAAACACACACACACACACACAACCACACACAAACACACACACACACGCACACACTCTTCCAACTT
>NC_061844.1:19025072-19027572 GCF_019202785.1 Penaeus chinensis
TTTTATTATTGTTATTATTATCATTACTATAACTACTATTACTACTACTACTTTACTATTATTAATATTATTATTGTTAATATCATTATTTATCTATTTATTTTGTTATCATTATTATCATTATCATTATTATTATTATTATTAATATTATTATAATTATTATTATTATCATTATTATCATTATCATTCTAGTTTATATTATCCTTATTACTATTATTTATGCTATTGGTATAAACAATAATTTATTATCATCATTATCAATATCACAATTATCGTTATTATCATCATTTTTATTATTATTATATTTATTATCACCATTATTATGATAATCATTACTATATTTTCGTTATCACTATTATCATTATAAATGCTTTTATGGTTGTTGTTATCATTCTCACTATTATCATTATCATAATTAACATTGTTATTACTGTCAATATTGCAATTACTGTTATCATCCTTATTATCATTATGAATGTCACTGTCATTTTTTCCATTTATTTTTTCTCATGTTTTCGGCATAGGCGTTATTTATTAAGTTTTAATATCGGAATAAAAGAAGAGAAAGTGTTAAATGAATATATACACCCAGTGTTTATTTCTAAAAATACTGACAAAGAACAGTAGATTTCTGAAGATGTTAATCACTAAATTCCAAAGATCTTATTTATCATTAAAAGAAGAAAAAGAAAAAGAAAAATGTCTCCACATCTGGCTATATATATATGTATATCTTCCTATCTCTTTATCTATCTTTCTACCAGTCTATCAACACTGTCTATCTGGTTGTCTGCCTATCTGCCTATGTAAACTTCTATCTATATATGTATTTATCTATGTATCTATCTATCAATGTATCCACTTATATATTCACTTGTCTGGATGTTCATCAGTATATCTCGTTATATCTATATCTATCTATCTATCTATCTTTCTGTCTCTATATCAGTCTTTCTATAAACAAAAGTAAAAAATATCTAACTCTCTTTCTATGTATCCGCCTATTTATCTATCCAATTACATATGAATCAATATTAACTCTCTATGATTCACTGTGAAGAGAGAAAAAAAACGTTATTTTCATTATCATAAAAGTGTTATTTCGCTCTCTTTTCGCCCACATCGTTTAAACATTCTCTGCGCCACATCACTCTACCCTTCTCGAATATTAAGACCTATCGAGAATGAGGTCGTCATCCTGAATTTCTGACTACAGACACGTATTCACACACACGCACAATCTCTCTCTCTCTCTCTCTCTCTCTCTCTCTCTCTCTCTCTCTCTCTCTCTCTCTCTCTCTCTCTCTCTCTAACTATCTATCAATATATATATGTATATATATATATTTATAAATAAATATATATATATATATATATATATATATATATATATATATATATATATTTATATATATATATTGATAGATAGTTAGAGAGAAAGATAGACGGACAGACGGATATATATTTAGATAGATATAAACAGACAAAGAGCGAGATTGGAAATAATATATATATGTATATATATATATATATATACATACATACATATATATATATATATATATATATATATATATATATATATACACACACACTCTTGTAGCCTTATCCTTATCAGCATAATCGCGAAGCCAAACGGAATCAAACATAAAATTGAACTATTTATAAGATAATACAAATAATCGTTGGAATGTTGATAAATATAAAGGGATTGAATACCATAAACTCTTTTTTTGCATATAAGAAAAGAAAAAAAGAAAAAAAAAGAAATGAAGAAAGGGAAGAAGAAGAAGAAGAAGAAGAATAGATATGTATGTGCATATATATAAGGCTTCCAAATATAAACAGAAATAATTATGAAAACTAATTCCTTGAAACCATAATGAGCCATTGCCCGCCCCCCTCAAAAAAAATGAATAAACAAAGAAAAAAATAAATATAAATAACAACGATAAAAATCCGAAAACAATGATAATAACATCAAACAAACGAATAGCAAAAAAAATAAAAAATAAATAATAATAATAATAATAATAAAAACAAAAAAAACAAAAAAATATATAATCCTCTTACCGTTTTCGTGCCGAGGTTGAGCACGTGGCAGTGCAGATAAGCCGTCTTATCTCTGATCACCGTCACGTTGGTTTCCGTCGTGTTGGCAAAGGACGGCAGGATCTGATTGTTGAACCTCGCAGGGGGGGTGAAGGCGCCCGTAGAGCCGGTAGTGGTGACCGGTTTGCTTGGGACCTGGATGTACGCCCCTTCGTTCCGCATGAGGAGGGGCGGGCTGGGCGTGGTTGTGTTGTAGCGCAGGATGGATGGCCGGCCGGGGAGAACGCCGCTGTAGGTGAGGATGTTCGCTGCGGTTAGGCTCCCGCCGCCCACGCACCAGCCTGTGGGGAAGGGGGGAGGGATTCATTATTATTATTTTCATATTTCTTTTCTCTTTTGCTTTTTCCTGCTTTCTTTATTCATTCTTTTTCTTTTCTTTTTTCTCCTG
>NC_061844.1:19040072-19042572 GCF_019202785.1 Penaeus chinensis
ATAATAATGATAATAATAATAATAATAATAATAATAATAATGATAATAATAATAATAATAATAATAATAACAATAGCAATAATAATGAGAACAGGAATAATAATGATAACAATAAAAATCATATTAATAATGATAATAAGAATAAGATAGAAAATAAAATAATGATAACAGCAATGGCCACGCTAATAACAATCATGAAAATAATAAGAACGAAACACATTTAACAATCACAATTAAAAACAACAAATCAACAATAACAACACCAATTATAATAAAAAAAAGTGACGAAAGTATTCTAAGACAGACCGACATTCTCATTAAATCTTATTCCTCAGCATCTTTACAGGTATCCCATCTCTCCCCTCTGAGATGAGATGATAATGAGGTTCGACTCAGAAGGTTTAGCAAGAAGGACTTCAAATCTGACGTGAGAGTGAGGGGAGAGAGGGTGAGGGGTAGGAGGGTAGGGAAAGGTTGAGGGGAGAGAGGGTGAGGGGTAGGAGGGTAGGGAAAGGGTGAGGGGAGAGTGGGAGAGGAGGAGAGTGGGAGAGGAGGAGAGAGGGTGAGGGGTAGGAGGGTAGGGAAAGGGTGAGGGAAGAGAGGGTGAGGGGTAGGAGGGTGGGGAAAGGGTGAGAGGAGAGAGGGAGAGGAGAAGAGAGGGAGAGAGGGAGAGGAGGAGAGAGGGTGAGGGGAGAGGATATAAAAAGGGGGGTAGGGGTGAGGGGAGAGGGGGAAGGGAGTGAGGGGAGGTAGGAAAGAGGGGAGAGGAGGGAGAGAGGGGAGCGTTGGAGAGAGAGGGTGAGAGGAGGAAGGAAAGAGGGAGGGGAGAAAAGGATGAGGGGAAGAAGGAGAGAGAGGGGGCAAGAAAGGAGTGGGGGAGGGAGAGGTGAGGAGAAAGGGTAAGAGAAGGAACAAAGGGGAATAATAGAGAGAAGAGAGGAGTGGGGAATGGGAAAAAGGGGAAAGAGGGGTAGGGGAGATGGGAAAAATTAAGAGAAGAGGGGAGAGGGGAGAAAGTTGAGGATATGAAAGAAGCTGGAGGAGGGGAGACGGGACGGGGAGAAGAGGGGATGGGGGTGGGGAGAGGAAGGACGTGGTAGAGGGGAGATAAGAAAGTAAAATGCAGAAGGAAATAGGAAAGAGAATAAGGAGAGGGAATGAGGGGAAAGGGAACGAGAAGAGAGGTAAAGGAAGAAGGAAGTAGAAATATGGTTGGAGAAATGGGAAGAAAAGGAAGGGGAAGGAAGAGGATTAAGGGGAGGAAGAGGGGAGGGGAGGAAGGACCAGAACAAAAGAGGGGAGAGGAGACCAGAGAGGGGAAGAGGAAGAAGAGATAATAATCACACTAACAACAATCATAACCTTCATCATAAATAGTTTAAATAAAGCACAAAGGAATAAAACATACGTGAAGGCTTTCCGAAATGCGAGGCTCACGATTAATACGCAGTAGCACACACGATATTTCGCTTCGGAATACGTAAAAAAACGGGAACATTTCCGAAGGGCCGAATCATCTAACCCGTTTTGCGTTGATTGCAGATCCAGTGCTCAAACTCGTCGTCTTAGCGGATCGTCTGGGGAGTGTTTGCTTTGAGAATTTCCTCACTTCTTCTTGAGATTGTCCCTCGCGCGTGTCTGCCTGCTTGCCTCTCGCTTGTGTGCGTCTGTGCCTGTTTCTGGGGATTTTTTTACATTTTTTATTTAATTTTTATTTTTTTTTTATTTTTTTTTTTTTTAGTTTGTGATCTCGGGTGCCTGTTTGATTTTTTATTTTTTTTTTTTCTCGTTTCTTGAGCGATCGTTTTCTGTCGCTTTATTGGTCGTTTGTTTTCTGTTTCTGTCTGTGTTTGTCTCTGTCTCCGTTTGTTTATCTGTCTGACTGGCTGGCTCTCTCTCTCTCTCTCTCTCTCTCTCTCTCTCTCTCTCTCTCTCTCTCTCTCTCTCTCTCTCTCTCTCTCTCTCTCTCTCTCTCTCTCTCTCTCGCTCTCTTTTCTCTCTCTCTCTCTCTCTCCCTCTTTCCTGCCTCCTTTATTCATGTGTGTCTGCTTCAATTATTCGTTTGAGTCTCTGAATTAATTTGTCTTTTTCTTTATCTTTCACTAGTTCTCTCCCTGTTTCTCTCTTTTTCGCTCGCTTTACATATTTATCTTCATCTTTATTTCTGTCCTCTCTTGTCAGCCTCTCACTTTCTCCTGTGTGTCTATTTCTGTTGTTCTTCTAAATCTCTGAAAACGGTTGGTCTCTACCGCGTTTTCTTTCCCTCTCTAGCTACCTCGTTTTCTTTCTTTCTCGTGTTTGCTCGCTTTTATATTGATTTTTTATTTTGCCTTGCTTTCTTTTTTTCCGATTTTATTAATGAATTCTTCCGCACGCTTCTTCTCTCTCATTTTCTCTCTCTGGAATTTCTCACTCTGTCTATCTATATATCCACATGTCTATCTATCTATCTATTTATCTGTCTATCCGTTATCCTTTCTCTCTCACTGTTGATTTCCCT
>NC_061844.1:19067572-19070072 GCF_019202785.1 Penaeus chinensis
TTATTATTAATATTATTATCATTATTATGATTATTGTAACTTTTATCAATAATAATAATAATGATAATAATAATAATAATAATAATAATAATAATAATAATAATAATAATAATAATAATAATAATAATAATAGTAATAATAATAATATTAACAATATTAATAATAAAACTAATAATAATAATAATGATAATAATAATGATAATAATAATCCTTATCATTATTATCTTTATTTTTATTATTATTGCTATTACTACCACTATTATGATCGTGATCATGATAATTATTATTGTTACTATTATTTCTATTTTCATCGTTTATTGTTAATATAATTAATGGTATCATCAGCACTATCACATAATTGTCATTATCATCAATATCATTATCATTCCCATCAATATCATAATTATAACCATCATTTCATTATCACCATCATCATCAATATCAACTTCAGTCCTATCATTATTATCTTTGTTCACTTTATTACAATCATCACCATTAATAAGTAGGAATAATACAAACGCTGAATGAATTTATATTATAAGGCGGACACCCCATTGAGAATTCCAAGGCCCTTGCAACATGAATTTTTCTAAGCTATTGTGACACATCTGCAAGAACCGCCTGGCGAAAGTTGAGTCCGTGAGGAAAAAAAAAAAAAAGGTGAAGAAGAAACGAAGAAAAGGAAAATGGAGAGAGATGAAAAATTCTGAGAGGAAAATTTCTCACGAGAATGTATAACGCAACACTTAAAGCCTGCAACTTGCTATGAATGTTGATGATGTTTCTGTTGCAACATGTATAGTGTTAGGCTGTACGATTTTATTTATTTTTATTTGTTTACTTTTTTAGGTTGAAATATTGATCAGTGTTATGCGAGTTGTGCGAGTGTGTATGTGTGTGTGTGTGTGTGTGTGTATTTATGTGTGTGTGTATGTGTTTGTGTTTGTGTTTAGATGTGTATGTGCGTATTATATTTATACGTGTAAGTACATGTAATGTGTATGTAATCTATCCGTTTCATTGTCCTTGTCATATCATTTGGCTCTAATGAAAATATTCATGCAAACGTGCGTGTTTGGCGAAGAGCTTCATTTCTTGTTTAGCACATTTACCAACTCACGCACGTATGGTCGCCCTGTATTTACTGCATTACTACATTTACGACACACACACACATACATACACACACACACACACACACACACACACAGACACACACACACACACACACACACATATATATATATATATATATATATATATATATATATATATATATGTATATATATACATATATATATACATATATATATATATATATATATATATATATGTATATATATACATATATATATATATATATATATATATATATATATATATATGTATATATATACATATATATACATATATATATATATATATATATATATATATATATACATATATATATACATATATATACATATACATATATATATATATATATATATATATATATATATATATGTATATATATATACATATATATATATATATATATATATATATATATATATATACATATATATAAAACGATTCTGATACATTAAATAAACCTCAAAATATCGCATTTACGAGAGAATGCATGGAATGAAATTTAGAGAAAACTTTAAAGCAGCTTATAAGTGTTATAATTAAGGCCCTTTTTTCGTTAACTGTTTTTTATTTATTTATTATTTTGTATTGTTTTCTCATGAATTTGAGGCATTCCTTTGATTTCCGTCTTGATCTTAGGCTACAGAGAATTTAAACTCTAGGGTTATTTTTACTAATAAACAGACCGAAAGCAATTCGTGCAAAGCATAACCCACTGTTGAAGTATTTTTTGTTTAGCAACATTGTGTTCATTTACATATATTTTTAATCCAGTGTATAAGGATTCTAGTGTGATTCCTGGGACTAATTTTTTTATTTACATGTTTGTTTGTTTAGAGGACAGTAGTACGAAACAAAATTAATGAGGAATGTGATAGTGTGAAAGGGAGCTGAACGTATTCATGAGAGAAAATTTGGAGGTATGAGGAGACATTAAATTTAATAAAGGAAAAAAAAAAAAAAATTCTAACGTCTCTTGAAACTCTTCCTTCCATGCTGCAGAGATCATCATTTGCAAAGCATTTGACGACGCTCTCATCTCCGCAAACATGTTGTTTTGAAAATACGGTGCAATACGGCGGTCAGTATATTAGAAAAAATCAGTGAGATAACACAGCAGAGGAAGACGTGTAAAACTTTTTGTTTTCTTTCTTTCGTTTTTACTGGTAAGTTCATGTAAAAAAAAAAAAAAAAAAAAAAAAAAAAAAAACCTAAGGCTGAGTATGGGACCACAGCAAATTGTCTCTTTACTACAAACACGACAATCCAACCGCTATTATGCGTATGCTTGCATTTTGCATAAGTGCATCTTAACAGTTGCCGATCTCTTTAGCCCGATGACAGTAGTTTCAAGTCCAGAGGC
>NC_061844.1:19152572-19160072 GCF_019202785.1 Penaeus chinensis
ACACACCCACACACACACACACACACACACGCACACACACATTCACACAAACACACAAACACAGACACACACACACACACACACACACACACACACACACACACACACACACACATATATATATATATATATATATATATATATGTGTGTGTGTGTGTGTGTGTGTCTGTGTGCATGATTATGTATATATATTTATATACACACATGTATATATATATAATCATATATATAGAGAGAGATAGATAGTATGTGTGTACATATGTATCTGTATATCTATGTATATATATATATATATATATATATATATAGATTTATATATAGGTAAACATGTTTTTTTTGTGTGTGTGTGTACATGCATGTTCAATACAGATGCATGAATATACAAGTATATATACATGTATATATACATATATGTATATACATATACATATATATGTATGCATGTATATACACAGGGATAGATAAATAAGTACATATACATGTATATATATGCATTATATATTACATATATAAATATATATACATATATATGTATATCAATATATATATATGTGTAAATTAATATATATATATATATATATATATATATATATTTGTGTGTGTGTGTGTACATGTGCGTGAGTGTGTGTATGTGTGTGTGCATGTGTGCGTATGTGTATGTGTATGTGTATGTATATATACACACACATATATCCCCCTTTCCCACACACATACATATATGTATATGTGTGTGTACATATACATCTAACAATAAATATACTGCAAGTGTTACATAGAAATATTAATAAGTGCCTATTCTTATAAAGCCAAGGTCAGGAAGTACAAGACAAAAATAGCACATCAATAAGTAACAAAGTACCAAACAGGAACAACAGATAATGATAATAATAATAATAGTAATTATAATGATGATAATAATAATGATAAGGAAAATAATAATAATGATAATGATGATAATAATAATGATAAGGAAAATAATAATAATGATAATGATGATAATAATAATGATAATGATAATAACAATAATGATAATGATAATAATAATAAAGATAAAAATAATATTGATAATTATAATAATAATAAAACGTAACCAAGCCACACACATTCCGAATGAGTGTCAAAGTTACAATAACTTCGGAAGGCGGAAGAACTTAAAACAAACAAGAATTCCAGGAAGTAGACTCGTCTCCGGCAAAAGCATAATGGCTCCTTGTTTACCAACAGTTTTAGCGCATGCGCAGTCTCGGGCCCGATTTTACTGCGTGGCGAGTCGACGGAGCGAATGAGGTAAAGTCAAACTCTCCGGGAGGACTCTGCCTGATGTGCAAATTTATCGAAAACTGGCAAATACTGAAGGTAATGGATTTGCAATTCCACTCGCTCGATTTGATGCGTGTGTTGCAAGGATTGTGGGTGTGATTGTAAGATTGAGTGTGTGTGCGTGTGTGTGTAGGGGGGGAGGTGGGTGGATTATTGTGTAATTGTGCGTGTGTGTAGGTGTGTGCGTGTTTATTCAGCCCAAACAAGGAAAAGATACAGCACGGGAGGAATACCAGGAAAAAATATAATGCAAGGAGAACTGAATTCAGTCACTGAATTCGAGCACTGCCAATGATATGAAAAAGTATGTACATTAAATTACATTTATTTCGAGCATTTTTCTCCCTTGTCTAATTACTATCTAGTTCATTTAAGTACACATCACAGTATTATCGATAATATATACTATTGTTCTTTCTGATTTCCATTTTCTGAAACAGATAAAGACAATAAAAATAGTTAAGTATGACTGAGTGTTTTAAATAGTTCAAATTTTAAATCATTTACCAGAAAAAGAAAGTGCCAAAACTGTTCAGTAAGATGAAATATGTTTATACTAAGCATATCTGTAAAGATGAATCTATATAAATTTATGTATAACGAGAGAGATATCGATATAGATATAGATTATATACATACATATATGATATAGTTATCGATATCTCTCTTCCTTGATATGCACACACCCACACATATATATGTGTATATATAATACATATACACATATATACACATATATAATACGTATACAACAATACCAATAAAGATATCATTTATGATGATAATGATATTAATAAACAAAAATAATAACAAGAATAAACAGTTTCTAATGGATGTAATCTATGTTTATATAAAGCAGAGCAACATGGGCATGGGCCTCTCTATATTCACTATTGAGAGGTTATATGGCAGTGCCAGCCTTTCCTGATTGGATGCCTTTCCTAATCAACCGCTGTTCGGCGCGATAATACGTGTGCCACGGCAGTGATTTCCCCTACGGCACTTGCGTTTGAATTTCTGAAGGCGATATGTTGTTTTCTCGCCGTGGGATCGGGATCGAGCCAGCAGGCGGAGCGCAGGCATATTTACGACCACCGCGACGGGGAATTGTACTCGGAACCACGAGGGTCGGATTCCTGTGTTCTAACCACTGGACTATCACGGCAGTCAAAAAGTTATTCCAGCGGCGCCTTGCGCGTGAGCACCTCACACACTTTGAATGAGTGTCAAAGTTACAATAACTTCGGAAGGAGGAAGAACTTCAAACAAACAAGAATTCCAGGAAGTAGGCTCGTCTCAGGCTGAAGCATAATGGCCGATTTTACTACGTGGCGCGTCGACGGATCGAATGAGGTAAAGTCAAATTTTTAACTTTTGTCTAATCACATTAATCTAATTAATTTAATTCTACTGATTACTCCTTATACTTATTTATTACGTAATTATAGAAGTCGAACCTCTTCTTTCAGATAAAATTTATCTACAAGCATAATCTTTCTATTTATTTGACAATCTACCTCCGGGGAAACCTGCCAATAACTCTTAACAAATGAATATCATTGACAGTATCCTGATCGACATACTTCTTAACCATGCCCTAATATTTCGCAACTACACGGAAGTTGATCCTCTGTGGCTGGTTTTCACGCCGGCAAAACAAGGAGTTGGAGGGCGGCTGTCTGACTGGGATCGCGCGAGACAGTATTGTTTTGCTCTCGTCCTCTATTTCTCCTTAAACTACAACTTTTCACTATGCTTCTTGAAACAACATATATTCGGATTTGTTTTCTTTCCTTTTCCAGGTCGAAATTTCCCCCCACTTCGGTAGAGAATTTCCCCATCCCTCCCCTTCATGGTGGAGAAACGAGATCTTTTCTAATCGAACCTTCCACAGAGCTTTGTGATTATATATATAAATATGCTTTGTGGTGGATAAAGGCTCAGAACCTTCCACAAAGATTCATGAATCCGTAAAGATAAAAGCTATTCTCTCTCTGATTGAATATTTATCTTGTCTCTTGGTGAAGCAAAATACTTAATATTATTATCTTTCTTCATCAAATTGTCACTAAGATTCGAAACTTATCTCCCCACTCGAAGTGCATCCTACTTCATAGTACAACAAAGATTTGGAACTTTCCTTCATCGGGTCGATCCTATAAACAATTTTCCATATAGGAAGAATGAATCAGAACCTATTCCTTTCCACATAAACGAGACCTACTTATTTCACGACACAACAAACAGTCTTAACCCCAGCTCAAATATATCCCGTTTTATAATACAAAATTGAATTCTGAACTTTTCTTCCTCGGTTCAAACCTTAAACGAAGCTCCGCGGTGCAATATAGAGTCGGGAACTTCCCCTCTACTCGAACTACCATTCAGCTTCATGGCACAGCAGAGATTTGGTACTTTGGCAGTTTTGATGACCGAGATCAGGCTCCCAGCGGTTGTAACTTTTAATTAAGGTCGTTTCTATCTGCTAGTTGTGCGTCGACAACAGAAATTTCTTTGCATGTAGATTATTAGTAATGTTTACTTAGCGTCTAAGGGGTACTGTATGATTGCTCTGAAATAATATTGATTATGAAAGAGAGAGAGAGAGAGAGAGAGAGAGAGAGAGAGAGAGAGAGAGAGAGAGAGAGAGAGAGAGAGAGAGAGAAGAGAGAGAGAGAAAGAGAGATTTTGTTATTCCCTCCTTTTACATGATTATGGAAAGGATTGCGCGATAAAATTACCTTAGACGTTAAAACACAATCTTCGACACAAAACTGAAATAAAATAATGACTGCAGCTTCTGGTGTTCCCAGGCGGTCACCCATCAGAGTACTGACCAGACGCAACGTTAATTAACTTCCCTGATCGAATGAGTGCTTTCAACGTGATATGATCATATTGAGGAATAATGACAGAATAAATACTGAATGATAAAGTAACTTGATTTTTTTTAACCAAGCGGAAAGTATTAATTAAAAACATCTATGAAACCTGATTTTAGAAATATACCCTCGTACCTGCAAAGGGTCTAACACACACATATGAATATAGACATTATATATATATATATATATATATATATATATATATATATATATATAGTATGTATGTATAAAAATATATATATAAATATATAAACATATATAGCGGCACTATATAAACATATATATGCATACTGTATATATATATATATATATATATATATATATATATATATATATGTATATGTATATATACATATATATATATATATATATATATATATATTTGTACATATCAATATTATATGAATATATATATGCAGTATGTAGATATTTATAAACGTATAATATATATATATATATATATATATATATATATATATATATATGCAGTATGTAGGTATTTATAAACGTATAATGTATTTATATATATACATTTATACATCTATACATATTGAAATTATGCACACACACACACACACACACACACACGCACACACACACGTAAAGTATTTATATGTATACATATATATATATATATATATATATATATATATATATATATATATATGCGTAATGCATCTATGCGTATGTGCATAAATGTATATATGTATAAAGACAAAAATTAAAAGATATAACATAAACATTATATTCATATGTAACCAGTATGCATGATATATGTTCAAGGTCGACTGTGTAATAAGTTACAAAATAAGGAACGTGAAATGCCAACCGCAATGGCAAATGCCCAATCAACCAGCAGTAAGAGGTCACAACGCTATTTAAACACAACCGATGTTTTAAGATAAACGTTCCTTCTTTAGTTTCGTTATTCCATTGTTTGTTTCGCTAATGAGAGAGTATTTGCAGTTTCCCTTGTTAGTTAATGCTCACAGCTGATCTTAGGAGGCCCAAGCTTAAGGCAATTTTTAAATATTCACTTCACGTTACACTTTTCATTTATTCATGATTTAAAATCCTGTCCATCAGTTTATTAATTTGTTCATTTGTTTGTCAGTTTAACTGCTTCTTTATTTGTTTATTTATTTATGTTGATATTTGTTAGGCTGGCAGTCCCCTTCCGCTAAATTTACGGAGATAATTTCCAATGCATATTGTGTTTTTTTATATTGGGTTTGTGGTCTGCTCTTCGGGGAAGCAACAGGGACATTTCATAAATTAAGGTTTAAGCCCTTTTATAACAGGAATATATGCATAAATCTGCATACACAGACGCACACAAACAAACAAACACACGCACATACATGCACGCGCGTGCACTCATTAAACAGAAAAAAAAAACATTTACATATTTACGTTGAATACTTTATAACTAGACACTATAGCCACCCATTTTATTTGACAATCCAGCAAGTCATCACGTTTATCGCAGATATTAATCACTATTTTTCTTTTTTCTTTTTTTTTTTTGAGCAAATCCTAAATCGTTTTCTAAATAATGTTCTGACATTGCACAGTACATCAGGTCAGTCATATTCTGAATCAAAGGATACAATGGCATGATTGATATGGAAACATACACGTCAAAATGCGTTTATTAAATGTTTTGTTAGCTTAGAATTCCATCTATAACACAATCTCATGACTGTAGTGCATTAAAGCAAATAGCTCGGTGTTAATGACATAAAGAAGAGTTTTAACTGAAAATACAAATGCATTCATATTATTATTGATAACACATACTGCTCTTTCTGATTTCTATTTTTTTTTAAACAAATGGTGACAATAATATAATATAACCATCAGGGTAGAACAGTTTTATACACACACACATATGCATATATATATGTGTGTGTGTCTGTGTGTGGGTGGGTGTCTTTGTGTGCATTTATAGATGATCTATATACATATACACAATATCTGTTAGAAAATTCCACAATGGATTCCATCTTCAGTCCTGAAAATGGAATCTAGGAGGATTTCGAAACTGTTGTCTTGTTTTTAATAAATCTAGGTCGTGCATTTTGGGTTTTTCTATCATAGTATCTATATATATTTATATATGTATATTTATATCTCTATATATATTAAAATATATATATATTTATATATATATTTATATATATTTATACATACATATATATATATATACATTCAAATTTATATAGATTTACATTATATATATATTTACATATGTATATATATATATATATATATATATATATATATATAAAACAGATATGCCCTGATGGTCGGCGATACACTCACATATATACATAAATTATGAAATAGTCAGAGCGGAAAGAAACTGGCCGACCTTCCGCATTATCCCGCGGCTTTAAGTGCATGTTCTTCTACAAATATGGCAAAGCTGTCAGCAAGATAAAAAGGGTTTATATTAAACATATCTATAAACCTGTATGAATATAAATGTATATATAGAGAGAGATAGATGGAAGTAAAGATATCGATAAAAATATGATTTTATATGTATACAGATATATGTTTGATTATGTATATATATAAATATATATATATATATATATATATATATATATTTATATATATATATATATATGCACACACAGACACATATATAATAATAATGAAAAATAATACTAATAAAAATAATATTAATGGTAATGATAACGATGATAATAATGAAAAATAAGAATAAACAACTTCGTAAGTATATTTATATGTGAGAGAGCAACACTGACATAGTATGTTTGTATATGTGTATGTATATATGTATATACAAGTACACATACACATACAACGCGCGCGCGCACACACACACATGTAAATGCTTAATGTAGATGACTAAATATTCAAGTATATGAAATGAAATAATGAAACAAAAATAAAACGTAACCAAAAATTACGGTCAGGAAATAAGCAAGCCACACACACATTCTGAATGAGTGTCAAAGTTACATTAACTTCGGAAGGAGGAAGAACTTAAAACAAACAAGAATTCCAGGAAGTAGACTCGTCTCCGGCAAAAGCATAATGGCTCCTTGTTTACCAACACTTTTAGCGCATGCGCAGTCTCGGGCCCGATTTTACTGCGTGGCGAGTCGACGGAGCGAATGAGGTAAAGTCAAACTCTCCGGGAGGACTCTGCCTGATGTGCAAATTTATCGAAAACTGGCAAATACTGAAGGTAATGGATTTGCAATTCCACTCGCTCGATTTGGCGCGTGTGTTGCAAGGATTGTGGGTGTGATTGTGAGGA
>NC_061844.1:19170072-19172572 GCF_019202785.1 Penaeus chinensis
AACACGTGACATCTTTTCGTCTTTTGTCTGTCTGTCTTTCTTTCTTTCTTTCTTCTCGGTCCTTCTTTCTATTCATCTGATGTCGGTCTTTCTCTCTCTCTCCCTCAATATATATATATATATATATATATATATATATATATATATATATATATATATGTGTGTGTGTGTGTGTGTGTGTGTGTGTGTGTGTGTGTGTGTGTGTGTGTGTCTGTGTGTGTGTGTGTGGGTGTGTATGTGTGTGTGTATGTATTATATACATATATATATACATATACATATATATATATATATATATATATATATATATATATATATATATATATATATCACTCTCTCTTTGTGTATCATCTTGGTTTCAAATCTTTTTGAACACGCCTAATCTATTTGTCTCTCTCTCTACATATATCTCTATCTCTATCTATCGATCTATTTATCTCACCCATTCTCTCTTGTGTATCATCTTGAGATTAAATCTTTTTGAACACGTGTAATCTCTTTATATATATATATATATATATATATATATCTCAATTTTAATTACATTTCGTATTAAGTAAGCATTCAAAACATTAGTGACGCTGACAGAGTTACTTAGATCTAACTCAAACACATAAACACGCAAATATAAACACACAAAAAAAACAAAAAAAACATAAAACACAAACAAACACAAAAACACACACACAAACAAACACACAATATCAACCCTAGTACATGGCAACACCAGCTACATTCTCACTTAACAGTCAGACTTGGAACGCTCTCTACTATGGAAGTTTTGATAGCAAAAGTCCCCGTAATAGTCAGCCATTCCATAGAGTGTTATGGTGTACCGTTATGTTCCGCATATGTAGTTACAAAACTACTGAAACTCTTTTATACTCACTTTCTCTCACGTTTCAACTATTGCTGTTAGAGTAGCTGGGATAATACGAAACTGGTATCTGCTAGTGGTATCTCTCACGTTCGACCATAACTGTTATAGGCAAGATTTGTAATTAAATATATGTGTGGATTGTCTTTAGAGAGGTCCTCTGTATCGAAAGATTTAATGTATTTGTTCACGAGGTGTAGTAGTAGAGTTTGTATGTACTGTATATGTTTGTCTTTATTATATATATTTTTTTCGCGTTGCTATTGTTGTATTTTTGTTATTGTTATTATCAATGTTATTATCATCAATATTCCCCTCATTATCTTTATTAATAATATTATTATCATTACTGACATTGTTATTGTTATTATAATTATTATTATTATTATTATTTTTATTACTATTATTATTATTATTATTATTACTATTATCATTATTATCATCATTATTATCATTATTATTATTATTATTATTAGTAGTAGTAGTTTTATCATTTTCAACATCATTACTTGTAATAGTAGTAGTAGTAGTAGTATCATTATCACCATTATTATTATTATTATCATTATTATTGTTATGAATGTTATTATTGTTGTTTTGTTGCTATTGTTATTGTCATTATTAGTATAAGTATTAATATTACTATTAGTATCATTACTGTTGCTGTTGTTGCTATCATCATCATCATCATCATTGTTATATTGCAAACTCTAATTCAGGGATTCAACAAACCACGCTGTGGAACATGATTTATCAAACGGAAAATTCAATCTGCAAATGTTATCACATTCAGTAGGATACATTTACAACCGTCATTGGTTTTAATTGTAACAAATATTTACATATTATAAAATATTATTTTAGACCAATTTAATTTCTATCACTGATTTATTCATCAAACTGTAACATAATCAAACATCACATATAAGTCTTTATATATATATATATATATATATATATATATATATATATATATATATATATATATATAATAGCATGACTACTAAGATTCCTTTCATATATCATACTTACTAACTTAACACACTCAAATAATAAAAAACGAAAATATAAAAACAAAATTTCAACTTAGCGGTTAAACATCTATCTCTCTATACTTTCCAGATTCCCTATAATCTGACTGTCGCTCTGTATACTTGACTCCCTATGAGTTATAAAATAAATACTGAACACGTGTAATCTCTTTATATATATATATATATATATATATATATATATATATATATATATATATATATCAATTTTAATTACATTTCGTATTAATTAAGCCTTAAAAAAATTATGCTGAGCATAAACTAAAGGGTACGTTAATAGCCTTACTCTATTCTTTACTGTTGTGGTATCCATTAACATGCTTGGAAGGTTAATACAGTAAACGACACACGAATTGAACATTAGACATGCGCAAGCCAATAGAAAATGTTTAACTTATTGATTGTGTATTACTGGTGATAAATTGTATATAACAGTAGTACAAATATTAATCAATATGCTGAAAGAAATTGCGAAATTACACGACAGGACAAGAATTACCTTATATATTGCATATTACTAGTGATATATTGCATACAAGTACAAATATAAATCATCACCATCACCATCATT
>NC_061844.1:19190072-19192572 GCF_019202785.1 Penaeus chinensis
TTGCCCTGGAAGATGGCAAGACTAAAAGAGCCTGATTGATAGCATCCTGGAGGTGTAAGGACTCCGTCTTGGCTGGAAGCTGGATGGTATTAAGAGCTGATTAGCATTTGTATCTTCAGCTAATTATTATTCTTTATTTGTATAATAATTATATGGATGAAAGGTTCACATTAACATAAATGCAGCTTTTGGCATAAATATTAAATATACTTCTTTGTGTAATATAAAATATTCACTCAAATAGTATTACATAGATTTTATCATTGACGATTTATACGCAGGGAATGCTTTATAAAGTTTCACATAACAGCTGTAATGACGATTTCTGTGATATTGAGTAATTATTCAGGGAAAAAATAACGATTCATTTGTATGAATTACAGTAGAGTTTATATCATTCAGTCAGAACTATACAGCTGTACATCACCACATCCTTATAAGCTATATATTGTGTATCTTATTACCTGATTATAGCAGGTAATATCTATGTGGATTTAACCAAGCAAGTCAAAAAAATTACATAAGTACATAAAAATGTACTTAAATCCAAGTATTATTAAATATCTACTGGCTATGGATAAAACTTTGCTCGTGATGATGATAATAATTTTAATCAAAGTACTAATAATCATACTGATATTGCATATAATAATGACAATAATAATGATAATAACAACAACAACAATTATAATCATCATCATCATCATCATCATCATCATCATCATCATCATCATCATCATCATCATCATCATCATCATCATCATCATAGTAATAATGACAATGACAATACTATTGCTACTACTATTATATTACATTATTAGCATTAACAACATCACCTTCACCATCAAAAATAATGATGATAATAGTAATAATAATAATAATAATAATAATAATAATAATAATGAGGAGGGGGATCGTGATGATAGTAATAATTACTTATTTTACTGCTAATAATGATGATGATAATCCGTACAGTTATTATTATCATTATCATTATAACATATATAAGGACACGTACATTTGAAAATCGCAACAGCCAAATTGAGAGCCACTGGTACAAGCTAAAATACGAAATTCTGAAATTTGCTATTTAATTCGCATATTTTAGTGGATAATATTATTTTTGAACTCAAAATTACCATAGAATTTAATCAAACTCCACTTCTATAACTGACAACATACACGCCATATACAGTATAAAAATGAACACCCTACCTCTACTAGATGAAAAAAAGGCACTAGAATGGTACCCGCGTCCTTCACTTGCCTTATGCCGCCCTGTTGCCTTACGCACGTCCTGGCTCATTTAATACTGGCTGACTCTGCAGGTCGCTTCGACTAACTGCAGATTCGATCACGATAGATTGATTACCACATATTATAAATGGTTTAGGGTTATTGATATATGTATATTTGTTTATCCATTTATTTATATATATATACATCTATATATAAGTATGTTTATATACATACATATATATATATATATATATATATATATATATATATATATATATATATGTATATATACATATATATATTTATATATATATATGAATATATATGTATATATGTATATATATATGTACATAAATGTATATAAATGTATATTTATGTATAAATATGTATATATATGTATATATATGTATATATATGTATATATATGTATATATATACATATATATATATATACATATATATATGTATTGTGTGTGTGTGTGTGTGTGTGTGTGTGTGTGTGTGTGTGTGTGTGAGTGTGGTCTGTGAGAAAGAGAGAGAAAGGTAAGAGGTCCCCTATAGTGAACTATGGTTTGCATTGTGTTGCATTGAACTCCTTCTTACTTGGGGTATCATAAATGTGCAGCGCTGTCTCCACTTTGCATTTCTAGGTGTACTTCGGTGCACCCTCAGACGCGAGCATGAACACAGGCGCTGGTATGTCGTATTTTACTTGTACCAGTGGTTCTCAATTTGGGTGTTGGGATAATCAAGTGTACGTGTCCTTATATATCGTCCCATAATTTAAACAATATCGTGATCCTGCTTGTGTAAACATCCTGAAATAAATATCAATAGTAATAACTAATAAGGAGTAAATTAGTGAACCCCTCAATTTTTTTTATATTTTTAAGTCAGCCTAGTTCGCTTGTCAGGGGGGGGGGGGGGGGTATACCTCCCTCTATTAACCCTAAAAAGGCGGGTAACGGGGTAACGTAATATTACGTCTTAAAAGAAAGGAGGGCGGAAGGCGTTATATTACGTTCAAGGCTCGGACGGATCTGTTTTTGGGTCGATTCTTTACATTTACTTGCTTACTTATTTCTTATTTACTTGCTTACCTACTCCTTACTTACTTAGCCTACTTTCTCCTTAACTGTATTTTTCTTAGTTAGCCTTTTACTCTTTACTTTACTTACTTTTTACTTACTTACCATTATCAGACTTTACGCGCTTACTTTTTACTTACTTACCATTATCAGTCTTTACGCGGTTACTTCTT
>NC_061844.1:19200072-19202572 GCF_019202785.1 Penaeus chinensis
TGAGGAGACTCCTCCTCCCAAAGTAAGGTCTCTGGAGTCATCAGTTAAGGCTCCAGAGGCCTCAATGGTGACAACTTCAGCTGCCACCACAGCCACAGGGGCCATTGTTGCTAGGCGGAATCCCCCTGAAGAAAAGACTCAGGTACGCCCTTTGCACAGGCAGAGGAATCCTGAGCCTATTCAAAAGACTCTTTATAGAGTCGGGTCTTTGGAGTCACCAGGCAGGACTCCTGAGACCACCACATCCTCAGGGACCTCCGCTGCTAGACATAATGCTCCTGAACCAAAGGCTCAGGTACGTCCTTTGCCCAAGCAAAGAATTTCTGAGCCTGTCCAAAGGAAGCTTATGGAAACTAGTTCCACAGTTAAACAACTATCAAAAGGTACTCCCAAGATGCTGGAAAGGGACAGCCTAAAGGTGTGGGGCGGACCCTAACCACAGGTGCTGCCAAACACCTTATAAATTAGTTTATCAACCTGAAGAACTGGATACCCTAATGCAATGGAATTGTCAGGGAATTCATGTAAAATGGGAAGAACTGAAACATCTGATAGCTTCATGTAATTCAGTTTGTGTATACCTATAAGAGATTATGATCAGGGAAAATCGTCCTATTTCCCTGAGAGGATTCCAAGTTCAAGCCCATTATGGAACCTTTGATTATGGACCTCATGGAGGAGTAGCAGTGGTGGTACGTCAGGATATTCCCTTCCAGGCCATCCACTTGCAGACGACACTGCAGGTGAAGGCTGTGAGAATAGGCTTGACACGACCTTACACTGTTGCATCCATCTACCTCCCTCCACATAATGTCAATATAGATGATTTGGAAGATTTACTTGGGCAGTTGCCTCATCCATTTCTACTCTTGGGAGACTTCAATGGTCGGAGACACTTTGTGCAACCCTCGAGGAAGGGCCTTGGAGTCCTTGTTCTCAAGAGTAGATGCAGTTTTACTGAACAGTGACACACCCACACATTTCCAAATTAAAACTGGGACATTCTCCAATATTGACCTGTCAATTGGTTCACCTGATTCACAGTTGAATATCACTTGGCAGGTCATGGAAGACTTGCATGGAAGTGACCACTATCCAATACTTTTGGAGGAGGTGAATGGTATTCCAGCCAATGGAGTGCAGAGATGGTGACTTGAACATGCAGACTGCAATACTGCAGTTGATCTAAAAAGATTCCAAAGACCTGTGAATGATTTCCAGTGTGTTCAAGATGCTGTTGATCACTTCACATCACGAATTCATTTTGCAGTAGAAGCATCAATTCCCAGAAGTAGCAGGCAGTACCGTTGACCTCCGGCCAGGCGAGTGCTAAAGGAGGCAAGGTGGACATCATGGAGGCAGTATGTCTCCTTAATTAACTCTGGGACTCCCTTAGCATGGGTATGGGACAAGGTGCATAAGATCACTGGAAAGAGCACATCCATATCACCAACTGCTCTGAAAATAGATGGTATAATCCTGACAGACAAAACAGATGTTGCAAATGAGCTGGCAAAATCCATGGCAGAGATCTCCTCTGGAGCATCTTACACTGCCCGATTCTCCAGAATCGGGAAAGGGGAGAGATCCGAAGCAGAAGTCAGATAGATATTTCTTCAACACACTTCTAAGTACCAAGGATCAGATGCAATATATACAGCTGGTTCGAAATCTGAAAATGGTGTGGGCTTTGCAGCAGTGAGCAGAAGGAAGACTGCATCTGGCAGTCTTTCTCGATCAGCCTCGATTTAGAGCTTAATCTCATCACATCCAGTGGTGAGGGAGCTTCAAGATTGGCTTGCACTGATGTTAGCCTGTAAAAAGATAACTCTGTGTTGGGTGCCAGCACATGTTGGTATCAGTGGGAATGAGCGAGCTGATCAGAAGGCTAAGGCAGCTGCCACTCAGCCCTTTGATGCTCGTTTTCCTCTCCCACACACTGACTTGAAACCCAGCATCAGGAGTTTCTTCGTGATAAATGGAGGGAACAATGGAGGCATAACACTAGAAATAAACTGCGAGAGATTAGAGATGACTTTGGCAGTTTGGTGACCAGCATCCATCCCAAACGACAAGTAGAAGTTGTAATAACAAGTCTGAAAATCGGGCACACAAGACTGACTCATGGGCCTATGATGGCTAAAAGTGAAGCACGCTGTGAGGAATGCCAAGAGCCATTAACGGTCTCACATGTAATGGAAAGATGTGCAACATTCTCAGACCAAAGAGGAAGGTATTTGTCTCCATATACAATGAAAAATGTATTGGGGGAGGACTGTGGCATAGAAGGTCTTATTAGTTTCTTTAGGAAAACTAATATTTTCAATAAAATTTAATTATGCATAAAGTTTATGCAATGTTTTTTTTTTTTTTTTTTTTAGACATGTAGAGCATAATATTTATGCTTTGATTTTTAACATAACATTTATTGTTATTTATAACATTCATCAATAGATGTTTAACGTTTTGAATATTTTATTATTTCAGTCTAACAAGGTGT
>NC_061844.1:19210072-19217572 GCF_019202785.1 Penaeus chinensis
AAAAGATGAAATGACTGTCTCCCACTCTGAGGAGACATGTTACAGCAGATATATATTTCTGGATTTATCTATCTGTCAGTCTGCGCAACTAGCTGCTTATGTATCTATTTATGCGTTAGTCTATATGTCTATATATATGTGAATCTTATTATCTGAAATTATATTTGTTTTTTATCTATAATTTGTACTACAAATAAATAGATGAGCAAAGGATAAGACGATATCAATAAAGCCAAAAAGAAAAAGAAAAACTGAAGTTAACGCGAATAGATAAACCCTAATCATTTTTTTTTTTTTAAGGTGTAGTCCTTTATTTACCACCCTGGCTAACTGCACAGGCGTAGGCAAGCTGTGGTACATTTAATGCATGGTCATTAAATGTTATTACGTTTGAATTTTAGCCTATAACATTGTTATGAGTACTTTATCAGTTTAAGGAAAGGGACAATTGCACAGTCCTTTAGCCACTCATCTGCCACTCCGGCATATAGCTTGGGCGTGGAATAGCATTGATACATTTGATATGCGGTTATGTGATACTACATACATAAGTATATCCTCTAGGGCATCAGATGATATGAAGTAGTTACATATTTCTCGGTACCTCATGCTAGGTGGTCTGAAAGGCTGTAACACATGGCACTCAGATATTATGTACAAGTGTTCGCTTATATTCTTCATTACACAGTTTACACTTAGTTTCTTCGACATTACAAACTGTACTGGCCTGCCAATACAATCTATATCGAAGCCTGATTCTTGGAGTCACAACATCACACTGTCTTGTTCTTGTTTTATATAAACCATAGATAAATGAATCTTGCCTAAACCGGTCATAGTGCTATATGCTACAGCTTCCAGGGCGTTGAGAATTAATCAACTCAGTCAAGTCCTCTCTGAAGGAAGCTTTAATGATGTATAAAATCCTAGAAAGAGATATCCCAAGATCTATATCCACACTTTGTTTGTCACATGCTGACTTTGCTAGGCGATCAGCATGATCATGCCTAGGGATGCTAACATGCGATGGAATCCACACAAAACGTATATTATGGCCTCGTTCTTTTGCACGATACACGTTTATCCTTATGTCATTTGCAATATTTCCCGCACCTTTGTCTAGAGTGTTCAGAGCCTGGAGAGCACTCTGTGAATCGCAGAAAATGACCCCTGAGCCTTGATTCAATAGAAATTCGGTGGCCATGAGTATTCCTGCCAACTCAGTTTGCATAGTGCTAGCCCAGTCATGAACCGTCCTACAATCCTGGTGCTGCAAAATATTGTTTTTATATACAACAAAAGCGCATCCTACACTACTCCCAGACTGCAATGATCCGTCAGTGTAGCATTCATATGCATTGGAAAGAGTTTCTAGATGCTCATTTATAATTGCAAGTGCATACTGCTTAAGTATATAAGGGGGGACACTGTCTTATTGGGGGCAGTCGTATAATATACACTCATGTCCGACATTTTCCACGGTAGTACGGAACGTCCAAGTAGGGTCTTAGTTATGCTTATGTTCAGCTGAGCTAAGTGTTTACACGTTACTTGTACTCATGGATTTGTGTATGAATCGGTGTTGTCATTCAAAGTTAGCTCTTCTATTCTGTGTTTTAGTTGTCTTTGAAAGGGGGCTCTAATTTATTTGACACTAAATGTGGTATCTATGTATAATATTCTTTCATAAACAGAAGGAAAATTAAGTTCTGTTCTCATATTTAAAATCCTTGTTGTTCTAGGGGCACCAAGAATGATCCTCATGGCTTCATTTTGTACACTTTCAAGACTAGTCAACTCTGTTTCCTTGAACAATACTAGATGCAATGCATGGTAATCTATGACCGACCTTATGTGTGACAAGTAAAAGAGTCTCGCAATATTGACATTAATACCATGGTCTTTGCCGACAAGTGTCCTAATTGGTTTCAGCCGCTCCCACAGCCTTTTCTTCAGGTTTCTAATGAACTCTGAATCATTAACAATCACCCCGAGGTATTTGTATTAATGGCAGAGATCTAGCTCAACGTCATTTATATGAAACCTAGGCAGAGGGATTGTCTTTAGGTTAAGTGCCTTGTTTTTTTTTTTTCAGTTGAGATTATCAAGCCACACTCAGTAGCGTTTGCAGAAAGTATATCTAGAATCTCTTGCATTTTCTCCTCGGATGAGGATTTAATACAAATGTCATCGGCATAGCAAATAATGGAGTCATTGCCTGCAAGTGGTATATCGCCCAGTAATCTATGCATTAGGATATTAAATAGCATGGGACTTAGTACGCCTCCCTGAGGTGTGCCGAGTTCAAATACTTTTGTATGAGTACTCTTAATGCCCCTGAAGAGAACCTGAGCCAATCGATTCGACAGATACATTTGAATCTATGTTAACAGTTTTCCCTGAATACCAAAGCTAGCTAGTTGCCCAAGGATAATTTCCCTGTTTGCAATATCAAAATCAGATTTAAGATCAAGAAATACGGTTTACATGCCTGGGTTTGAGTCTGTTAAGTACTCTGCAAAACAGTGCTAACTGCTACGCCCTGGGAGAAATCCATACAGTCTGGGGGATAACTTAGCATTTATGCGATCCATGAGCCTGTTCAGAATTATTCTCTCAAGTACTTTGCACAGACAGGAGGTCAAGGAAATGGGTCTGTATTTATCAGTATTGGGTTTGGGTATAGAAATGATTAAGCTTTTAGTCCAGGAGCTTGGGAGGATTCCTTAAGATAGGCTGAGTCTATACAGGTGTAAAAGTGGGTTGCCTGGTACCTGAGCAATGTGGCGAAGTCGGAGGGGTCAATAGCAGCACATGCTATTGCTATATTGACATTTCTATCAATTTTCGACTTGTTGAGCTGAGTTTTTATCCCTTGTGGAAGTGAGTGTACTTGAGAATTTCCAGCCCACTGCTCTAGCAGCATATTAGCCTGTTCATGTGGACTGTGGAACTGCGGTGTTGTGAGGGCTTTACCTGTCAGTCTATTATTTTTTCTCCATACGTCAGCTACAGAAGTTTGACTATTGATACTTTGCAGGAATTGTTCCCAGTGTTTACTATGAATCTGAGTTTTTAATTCTCTGAATTCCTTGTTGGCTTTCAGAAACTGCAGAAGATTATCTGTGGTCTTATTATCTTTATAGCAATTAGCAAGCTCCTGAACCCGTTTATGTTCCTTGGCCAGAATTAGGTCATTGATCCACCTCGAGCATGGGGGTTCTGGGGCCTCTTTTTCTTTGAGAGTTTTCTCAACAGTTGTTACTTCATAGGTGTTATACCAGTCGTAGACCCGATGCCTTGAAGTGATGCTCCAGGCCCGGTGGGATGATTATTCGGAGCTTAGGTGATCTAGGGGCTGAATCGCTGTCTACAGTATAATCTATTCGTACTGCAAAGTGGTCACTAACTCTCACACCAGTAAAGTACAGACATTACCATGAACAAAATTTTTGCCAAATACATAGTCTAACCTGCCACCTCCCAAATGAGTCTCTGCTTCAGTGTCATATACTGTCAGTGATCTACTATTGATAAAATGTTTGAATTCTTCCCCAATACTATTACGTTGGTTGTCTCCAAAGTGTGGATGCCTTGCAATGAAGTCGCCCATACATAACGTGCTTTGGTTGTGAAAATTTGGGAGAGAACTAGCCAGAAATTTGGAGTATCTGGCATTTACATTACACAGTGAAAAATAGCCAGTGGCAGTCTGAATTTTTAAATGATGAAATTCAACATCAACATCGGATTTTTAAACTAATTTATGTGGCAGTGTTACCTTCACATATGTCAACAATCCAGTCATGGCTGTATTCACAGCAGCAGCAGCAAAAGGTTCTTGCACGCAAATAACATCAGTATTATATTTACGGATATAAAACTCTAGGTCATTCAGCCTAGGCTTTATACTACGCATATTCCATGATATAAATTTGATTGTGCGTTTATCCATAAGTGAGTAGTGCTCTATTAGGCAATCTGTACCTCATGCTGTTATATCCTCTAATATTACAAATTATAGATTCACATAAACATATAGCTTTATGATTGTGGATTTCATTACAGATGGTAGTCTTAAACTTAAAAGTACTTTTAACCATTTCAAACATTTGATCTTAGCTTTGTTCCACTTCTCAGCACAGTCCCTCCGGTTGCTGTGCTAGATGCACCTGGGGGGCTGGGTGCGTCACTGGACCCGATGTCACAGGGATCCTGATATTGTTCGTGGCGGCTGTCAGCACTGACACGGCCACTCTGGTTATCAGCACTGGCGGTCTGACATCGGTTCTCCTCGTTCGGTTTTTTAGCATTAATGGTAACACGAGTATCACGACAATGACAGTCACTTTTAATGTTTTCCATGTCCTGTCTCAGCGTCGTTATTTAATTAATTAAGTCGTTGTTTTGTTCTTTCAGAGCTTTCATTTCCTTTAAAAGTTCAAGCACATTTATGTTGCCTTGGTCAGCTGGCGTGACGTCACTTTTGTCACATGGTTGTGCGGGGGATTCCCCCGCCTGGCCTGTGGTCATCCCTGCCTGAGGGTGAGGGACGGCTGCCTCGACTGGCTCCCGGGGGGGGAGGCCCGTGCACCCCCAGTGCCAGGCCGTCACACCTGTCATCCCACACCTGAAGCATGATGGAACAAAAGCTGGTGCTTCTGCAGTACTCTCTTCTCCTGCTGCACTGCGAGGACACTCCCTGGCAGTATATTGTTCACCACACGTTGCGCAGCGCGCCTTGCCCTTGCAGTAATTAGCTACATGGCCACTTCCCATGCAGTTATAGCAGATCACGGGGGATGCCCTCCACGGCATCACGTGGCTGGCGGGCATGTACTTCCCAAAGAAGTGGTATGTACTAGGAGGTGGGTGCTCCTTTCCATATGATACGAATACGGTTGAGTGGTTTCCTATCTCTGTGCACTCTTATGGCCTTATGAACTTATGTTCAAGATCAAAATCCTTGTTGTAGTGGGTCACAAGGTATTCGTCATATTTCTCTTGCTTCTTGGGCTCATCACACAGTTTGAAGGTAATACCTCTAATTGATCCTTCAATAAGGTCGTCGGAATAGTTTCGCTGAGAGCGAGCGACATACACATACGGCGAGGAGAGTGTCTCCTCGCATAAGGTCGTGGGGGGTACCCCCCCGGGCCCGAGAGTCGTTGCCGAGGTTCTGTAGCCATTTCATTTCATCGTTTTTTTTGGTGCCAGTGGTGTCTTACCGGCATTGTTGAGCTCTCTTTTTTTCTTAGTTTTCGACTTCACTAATGTGAAGCCGTCACTTCCTTCGTTAGCGTTGCTCACCTGGGCATCAGGATCACCACCTTCAGCACCCGCCCGTTGCAAGGCAATGGATACAGTGGGGCTATCCACTGAGCTACAGACTGAAGCGCGCTCCTCAGCCGCGGGAGGGGAGGGACAGTTTTCCACCGAGTCCTTCCCCTCAGTGTTTACATTGCAGTGTCCCCCCATCGTGGGTTGACCGCGTGACCGCCGCGCCTGGCCCGCCCGGCTCGCCCGCCACCCGACAGGTGACATATAGTGCTCGGGACAACAGGGCACTCAGCTCTATCGGTTACCACGGCAGTATTTGGCACTCGGTAGAGAAATTATTTCAAATTTCTGTACAAACATAACTATTATCACAGCACTGATCTCATGTCACTGACTTCCGGGTTATATGAGCACCAAGAATTCATAACCCCTTGTACAACTTCCTCATATATTACACAATATATTCGTGTATATGGGGCAAGGGCACCGGAGCACGGGCACCACACGACCTCTTCGTATGAGGTCACGGTGTGTACTGCTGAGTTGTCCAAAAGTAAGTGAAATATGGGTCTACGATACCGTAGATTTTAACAAGCACATTTCTATGAATGGAAGAATGTTGACGATACCCACATCATAAAAGATATGAAATACTTTTCTGCCACTTTTTTGCTTCTTGTCAGACGTTACTTGGCACGTTTCCTCCTTGTTCACAGAAGTTACCTTGTATACAAATACAAATGTTGGCGAGCGCCTTCTCAACTGACGCGATCATAACAAATGCAGAGGGTGCCACGAAAATATATATGATATTGGATGGATGTGTCATATAATATTCATCATAGAAAGGAGATTCACTGGAATAGCAATTGTATTGTATTATTAAACCAAATTGTTATTGGTGTCTTCTAAAATGTAAATATAAGTTGTAGTTCACTGTTTACTTAGAAATGTGATAAAAGTGATTTTTTTTGGAATCAAAATGATGTTTTTTGGGATAGTACTTAATTTGGTCAAAGAAGATTCTATAACTTTTGTGAATACCATCCCTGGATAATAATAATGATGATAATAACAACAAAACAACAATAATAATGATAAGGACTATAGTACTTATCATTATTATGAAAATAATAATAATGATAGTAATAATGATAGTACTAATAATAATATTAGTAATTATAATAATAATAATAATGATGATAATAATAATAATAATATTATTAATAATAATAATAATAATAATAATAATAATAATAATAATAATAATAATAATAATAATAATAATAATAATAATAATAATAATGATAATGATAATGATAATAATAATAATAACAATGATAACAACAACAAGAAAACAACAAAAATAATCATCACGATAATAATAGAAACAGTAATTACAGTAATGATACTTAAAGTGATCCCCTTTCAAAACTAACTTACTAATTTCCTCAGTTTACACACTAACTCACACTGCATTTTCTTCTCAATGATGATCTCGAAGAATCTCTACCGGACGACGAAGGACGAACAGCGCAGGATCAAGAATCTCAGAGACTCTCGCCTTGAATCTGCCAAGACCTCGCTGGCAAACCTTGGCTTCGGCTCCTTGGCAATTCCCCTTTTGCTGTTGTGTGTGTGTGTGTGTGTGTGTGTGTGTGTGTGTGTGTGTGTGTGTGTGTGTGTGTGTGTGTGTGTGTGTGTGTCCGCGCGTGTATGTGTGTGTGTTTATGTTTATGTATACGTTTACATACACACACACACACACACACACACACACACTCACACACACACAAATATATAGACAAATATATATGTATAGATAGATAGATAGATATATAGATAGATAGATAGATAAATATGTATGTATGTATGTATGCATGTATATACAATTGTAGCTGTAGTCTGCTAGTATCATTATAATTATGAAAAATATATTCTAATTCTTATTAAACTGACTCATACCTTTTATCTTTATAGGTTAAAATCACTATGATAATCACTATTATTAACTATGTTATTTTTTATATAATCTTGACATCTCTTTTGTTGTTTGTTGTAATAGTTGTATTCTTGTTAAAGGTTTTCTTATCATTACCGTGTATCACTATAATTATTGCTATCATCATTATCATAATGATTATTAGAAGTAATTGTCGTAGTAATATTTTTCATGACCATCATTATCATCAACATCATTATTGACGACCTCCCTAGCTA
>NC_061844.1:19232572-19237572 GCF_019202785.1 Penaeus chinensis
AAAGGCGAAGAAAAAGATAATCTAAAAAATCTGAGATATAATGTCGTATAACTGATCTAATAAGCAGAGAAATATAATCAGATTCATATAAGATAAGACATATAGCAAATGATAGTTATAATAATGATACTACTACTACTACTACTAATGACAATAATAATGATGAGAGAGAGAGAGAGAGAGAGAGAGAGAGAGAGAGAGAGAGAGAGAGAGAGAGAGAAAGAGACAGAAATAGGAAAAAAGGACGGATATACAGACAGACAGACAGACAGACAGACAGACAGACAGAGAGACAGACAGACAGACAGACAGACAGAGAGACAGACAGAGACACACAAAGATAAAAGGCACAGAACTTCAGACAGGTAGACGGAAAGGAAACCTTCAAGAGGAAGCGGAGAGCCATCCATCACTCTCACTCAACCCGCTGGCAATATTCGCTCCATCATCGTAAAAATCTTTTCCATACCCCGACCTCGCCTGTGTCACAAGGAGCACCGGCCATGCCTGTGTCCGGATATTCCGCCTTTTAGGAAACGAGGTTCTGCAAATCTTTTTTTTTTTCTTTCTTTTTTCTTTCACGACTACGATGTCTTTGTTGTTTTTTTAGGTCGTTTTATTTGTTTATTTGTTTTGATTTGTGTATTTCGTTGTTGTTGATGTTGTTTTTATTTCACCATTTGACATCATTATTGTTTTTATGCTGTTGTAATTATTTTGCTATGATCATTATTATTATTATTATTATTGTTGTTGCTGTAATGTGTTTGTTATTTCCATTGTTGACTGTTTTAGTGTTGTTATAAATATGCATATAACTGTATTGTGATATATCAGATAAGCAAACGTTCGGATAAATAGCTAAGTATAACATTTCTTTCCAGGAAGAATTCTCCCACGCAATGGCCGTAAGAGGCGACCAAGACCGAACCGGAGATCAGTTGAGTGATGCTGCACGATGAACACTACAGCTAGCAACAACCCCCCCCCCCCCCCCTTTCGGTTGTTTATTTTAGTCAGACGAGTGGCTTGTTGTCGGCCAGGTCATGTCAGTTGGTCACGTGGGGTTCAGATGAAACAGGTGATTCAAGTGAAACATCTTCTCGGCCCCATACAAGCTCCATAATTGCTATTTGCTCTGGGTGATGTCTGCGTGTGTTCCCTCCCTGCCCAAGCGGCTGATGGATGTATTTCCTGTGTACAGCTTTCCCCAGGTTGACTTCATGGTAGGTTGGTGGGGGTGAGTGAATGAACACTCAATGAACTGTCGATAGAATACAATTTGAAATGTATTGTTTTCTATATCTCTTTCTCTTTTCTTTTCTGTTCTCTTCAATTCTCTTCTTTTCTCTTTTATTCTTTTCTCTTTTCTTCTCTTCTCTTCTCTTCGCTTCTCTTTTCTTTCCTTTCTTTTTCTTTTTCTTTTTCTTTTTCTTTTTCTTTTTCTTTTTCTTTTTCTTTTTCTTTTTCTTTTTCTTTTCTTTTTCTTTTTCTTTTTCTTTTCTTTTCTTTTTTTTTCTTTCTTTTCTTTTCTTTTTTTTCTTTCTTTTCTTTTCTTTTCTTTTCTTTTCTTTTCTTTTCTTTTCTTTTCTTTTTTTTCTTTCTTTTCTTTTCTTTTTTTTCTTTCTTTTCTTTTCTTTTCTTTTCTTTTCTTTTCTTTTCTTTTCTTTTCTTTTCTTTTCTTTTCTTTTCTTTTCTTTTCTTTTCTTTTCTTTTTCCTTTTTCTTTTCTTTTCTTTTCTTTTCTTTTCTTTTCTTTTCTTTTCTTCTCTTACCCACTTCCTCTAGAACCTAGAAAACAGTTGCAGACTTCCTAGATCCTAAGTGGCAAAACCATGGCATCAGAACAACTCCCAGCCTTCTCAACAGGTAAGGTAACTGGTAAAGCTGAGAATATTTCATGTAAAAATCCTTTTGTGGTAAAGTTGATTTCACTAACTAATTCACCAGGACATTGACACGGAAGAGGACGTTCTATGAGTGTATGTGTTTCCTATTGGTGGAAGAGGAAGCTTACAGGAGAAAAAGGAGGAGGTGCAAATATTAGTGATCAGCATGTGGATACCATGAGGACAATTCTGTTTCTTTTTTTAATTATTACTATTTGATTTGTATTGATTTAATTCTTTTTTTTTAACTTTAATGTATTGAGTTCAGGTCTATGCCTACCCTAATTAATTACCTGTTTTGATTATTATTATGGATTTATTTTGTAATATTTGATATATTTATTCATGCAGAGATAACTTAATTTTGAATGTTTGTTAATTTTGCTTTTATCGAGTTTACATGCTAGTCGTATGTAAAATATTTCTAACACGAAATGTTATCCATGCTATTTTACAGATAATCTTTAAATTTGGTACATTATCATACTATATTATTAAGTTAACAAATATATTGTTTTTGTTTACAGATATTGAACTCAATCCTTAAATTGCCCTAGTATAAATGTTTATCATATTAAAGTCTACAGATGAACTGATTTCAGTTAAGCTATATCTAACTAGAACAATTAAATATTGATTTAATGAAACAAGGCTTTCAAGTTTTATATATAACAGTTGTGAAAATATAGGCTACGTTAGCATTGTGGGCAAGATAACAAAAAACAAAGAAGTTAATTTTCATTCATTCCTCTTCTAAGGGGTAAATCACAGCAGTTTCTCTAGAGGAGTTGAAGTTCTTGGTCTTAATTTTTTGCCAAATCCTTACATAGAGGTTTCACAAAGAAATTCCTCGCAAATTTCGAAGATTTCTACACATTTGTGTGAACAAAATTGGAAAAAAAAACTTAAGTCACAATGGAATTGGGTTTATATCATGGCGTCCCGGTAGTTTTGGCTTATCTGGATTTCAATCGGGGTTAAGTTAAAAGGGATATCCAAAGAAGTCAAGGGGAATTTCTCCGACACGTTTGTAATACACACAGTTACTTTGAAGTCCAAAGATGTAGACTCTGTAGCAATAAATTGCAGTAATTCATCAGCCTCGATTAACATTATTTCTCTGCCCTACTAGCAGCAGTCATGAATGAATCTATCATCATATTGCGACTATTAATAAGGCAATGAAAGTCATCAACAGCTTAGAAAGATCGCCTTCTGATAATAAGCTTCGACACGCTGGAATGACCTTGGCAGTTGGGGGTCAGTTCATCCTCAACACGAACATGAATTAACGTTGACAAGGCTAAGTATCGGACAAGGTTGGCTTAGGGGAAGTTGACGGCTGATGATGATGCCCCTCTTTGTGGAGGATGCGAAGAGTTTGTCATGGTTGCCTGCGTATAATGATAAGAAATGCAGAATTCTTAACTACACTTGCGTATCTGTCCTTCCTATTTGCTTTTAAAGTTTAAGGGAAAAGACTGGATCATTTTGAATGGTCCTTTAGAGGAAACGATATACTAAACAACATTTAAAAAAATATCTATATATACACGATGTAATCTTAATATGAATTTTATAATATTTAAATGTAAGTATGCAATGAGTCGCAGAGTGATTTTTGTTTCAAGCTTGTTGCACAGTAAATGTCTGCGTAAGACTATGCCGCTAATGATCTTAACAGCTGACTTGGCAGATCATTTTTTTAATAATCGGTCCATCTCTCTCTCTCTCTCTCTCTCTCTCTCTCTCTCTCTCTCTCTCTCTCTCTCTCTCTCTCTCTCTCTCTCTCTCTTTCACTTTCACTTTCACTTTCACTTTCTCTCTCTCTCTCTCTCTCTCTCTCTCTCTCTCTCTCTCTCTCTCTCTCTCTCTCTCTCTCTCTCAGCGGGAAACTGAATAATTAAAATACAAAACAAAATACGAAAAGAAAGGCGATTTGAAAATAATTAATGAATAGCAGTAAAAACAGGAATGACAAAAATGTATACATATTTACGTTTGCTTTCTCATATGGAAAATATTCTATACTATATTAAAATCGAAGGTAAAATCAAGGTAATATCTCGTGTATCACAAGGTTTATTTTTATCGACCTCGACAAAGGATAATGAGGAACTTCCTCTTTAGTAGAGCTAGTGAATTTTATATTCAAATTTTCCTCGTAATAAGGATAATGAACTTCGTGATAAATTTCACCTTCAGATAAAGATTATATTAATAACGAAGTAAAGATAATGATCTTAGTGCAAAAAAAATGTATCAAAAATAAAATTGATGAAATTCACAATAAGCTTCGTACGTAAAGATAATAAATGTCATCCATAATGAAGTTAATGAGACATTTAATCGCCCTTGAAGAATAATGAGAAACGCCTGAAATAAAATGGCATTGTTTACACCAACCAGCTGATTCCTATTTTTTGTGCTTTCCTTTACCTTTTGTTTATTTCTTTATGATCGTCTATTTTGAATAAGCATTTTTTTTCCTATATTCTTAAATGCACTAACCCGGATCTCGGATCAAGCTTCTATCAGTTTATTGAAAGATGAAATGTTTATCCTTCAAAAAAAAAAAAAAAAAAAAAAAAAATTGCATAATAACCATTAAAAATATTGTTATGTTTTCTACCATCGCATCAACAGAGGGTTTTTGTTATGCTCTGAAAAGGATATATATGCCTGTATAATGAGAAGAATTGAAGGTTTAGGAAGGAGTCGACTGGGGTATATTTTTCTCAGGTTGTGAAAAGAGGTGTGTGTGGGGGGGGGGGGTGTATTTGTTTTTTTTGTTCTTTTAATTTTCTTGGTTTTACAATTGTTTTCTTTTCTCTTCATAACAATGGTGATAATGATAATAGTGGTGGGGGAGAGGATGATATTACTACTACTACTTATGATAAAGTGATGATAAAATACTAATAATAATGATAATATTAATAATGGTGACAATAATGATAAAAACAATAACAGCAACAAATAATATTATCCATAATAATAATAATAATTATAATTATAATTATAATTATAATAAGAATAGTAGTAGTAGTAGTAGTAGTAATAATAATAATAATAATAATAATAATAATAATAATAATAATAATAATAATAA
>NC_061844.1:19255072-19262572 GCF_019202785.1 Penaeus chinensis
TTTTTTTTATGCCTCTTTACGTTTCTCTTCTCTCTTTCTGTGTCTCATATACTTGATGTCTGTATCTCATTCGATTCCTCAATCTTTTTCTTGCCATTTCTCTGTTTTTATTTTTTTTATTTTTATCTTATTAGATACTTTATATTGGCTTCTTCGATATATTCAGAACGAAAAGAAAATGAAAAGTAGATGTTTTATTTTCTAATCAACTAACGTGTGAATAAAAATAAATACACACGCACACACACACACGCACACACATACACATATACATACACACACACACATACACACATACCCAGTCACTCACTTAGTCACACACACACACACACACACACACACACACACACACACACACACACACTCACACACACACACTCACACACACACACTCACACACACACACTCACACTCACACACACACACACACACACACACACTCACACACACACACACACACACACACACTTACACGTTCGGTTCTGGCGGAGGAAGAGACAGAGAGACAGAGAGAGAGAGAGAGAGAGAGAGAGAGAGAGAGAGAGAGAGAGAGAGAGAGAGAGAGAGAGAGAGAGAGAAAATCAGAAAAAAAATATATCTGATGAATAAAATCTTACACAAGTGCGGCAATGAAAAATACGTAAGCCCTTATGTAAAAGTACTGTAGATATATCCGTTTAATTCAAGCTGGATGGACATATTTCTCATACACAGCAAATATGCTTGTAGTACGTTTATTTTTAAAAGTACCTTTGAAGTTGGCGTAATTGCAAAACACATAAGAGGCTTGTTGAAAACGTTTTCCCTTTAATGGAAAGCTTACACAAAGAGAGCATTAATATAGACATGTCCATGACCTTTCATTAACTTTTAACGATGTAAATAGAAACGCAGCAGTTAGTTACGTCATGTTATTGACACGTTTCGGCCAAGCGCAACACGAGAGGTAAGTTTGTATGGAAACATCTCGCGAAATAGATTTTCCAAAGTATTAATTGCGATTTATTGGTTTTGTAAATATACAAGGAACGAAATGATACAAGGAACAAAAGTACTGTCTTCAAATTAAAACGTTCTACGGTAACTTACTGTTTATAATATAATATTTTGAAGCGTGGTTAAGGAGTTTTCCACAAGAGCGACGATGTTTAAGCTTTGCTATATAGCCTACGGTTACCTAGCTACAGTTAGAGGACTTAGCTGAAATTCCAATAGATAGATAGATAGATAGATAGATAGAGATAGAGAGAGAGAGAGAGAGAGAGAGAGAGAGAGAGAGAGAGAGAGAAAGATAGATAGATAGATAGATAGATAGATAGATAGATAGAGAAAGAGAGAGAGAGAGAGAGAGAGAGAGAGAGAGAGAGACAGAAAACGATAACAAAGGAGATCCATTAACTTGAGGAACTCGTGTTAGTGTTTCATTTTAAATGTACATGCATATTACAGTGCTTCCACTTTTGCACACATACACACACATTCATATGCTCACTCGTCACACACACACACACACACATGATACAGTAAGTATTGTATTGTTAGTTCTCCATATTATAATTTCTCGTGTTGATGTTTTATTCTTGGAATATATATTTTATCTAATATTATTGCTCTGAAAAAATATACATACAAACATATATATATATATATATATATATATATATATATATATATATATATATTTATATATATGTATATATATATATATATATATATAAATATATATATATATATATATATTTATATATATATGTATATATATATATATATATATATATATATATATATATATATATATATATATGTATATATATACACATATACACACTGTTCCTGTTTTTCAGCTGCCTGAAAAGACCGCGTAATATAAACGAGACGATTTTTAAAATATATATGTATATATATATATATATATATATATATATATATATATATATATATATTTATATATATATATATATATATATATATATATATATATATACTTGCAACTCTTGAACAAATTACTGCTTTCGGAAAAAAACCCTGTAAAATCAACAGCAATATCAGCAAATTATGAGGCAGAAAAAATGTTTCATATCGAAAAATTATCTGAATCTGAAGGGTTTACTGCAATAATCACATCTTTTACGCACGTTGAATAAATATACACATTTTTCTTTCTCATGATTGAGCAGCTGGTGATGTTATTCAATAAATAAGTTATCATATTCATTGCTTTTAATGTATACAAGATTTGTCAAAAATTATGATATTGGAAATTTCATTACATCGTGGACATGCTTAGTTAAAAGATAAATTGATTACAATCATTCCTGTGACTTGACATCAGTATTCTACAGACGATATTAAATGTTTTAAACTAGTAACAAGCCGCTATAACAAACGACTGACTGACTGAGCAAATGTCCTGCATTAAAAAAAAAAATGGTAATGAAATAAATGTTTCAAGACGTGAATAGCTTTTTGTTAATAACGAAAAAGATAAAAGCGTAAATGAAATCGAAGAAATTCACCTAATTCCACCATGGTCCATGGAATTTCTATACGGTGTGTTTGTGGAGACTTCTAAAGGAAAATCGGTTTAGGAAAACCATAAAAGTCAAATTCAGATTTGTGTAATAATTTAAAGCTACCTAGCTGCGGTTAATGGGGCTTAACAGCTCTTAATTTTTCAATTTCCTCTAAGTTAATGCTTAACTAGGCTGAAGACTTGTAAATTACAAAAAGTCCCTAGCAGCCGCGTTGATATTACAAGTTTATTACTTTTGAAAGGAAAGTCCGGTCTAATATTGCAGCATTTGAAGCAGTAGAGTTATTCCGTTTGACGTCTGACAGTATTTAAGAATGTGCATCTAGATAATAAAAAGTAAAAAGAAAAAAAAAGAAAAGAAAAAAAAGTGAATAAATGAATACATGATTAAATAGATAATCATAAAAAAACAAGCAAATAAACGAATGAAAGAACTCGTAATGAAATTACAAATAATCAAGACCAATAAACATACAAACAAGCAATTAACTAATTCAATAGATCAATATACGAACAGAATTTGCAACGATAATAATCAATTGATATGGTTTCCGAGACGTAGAGCCAAGGAAGGTCCTAATAGGAGTACCAAGAAGAGAGTGAAAGGCGTCGAGCAGGATGAAGAAATCTTTGAAATGAGTTTTATGTGTGAAAGGAAGATGAAGCTTCCGTGAAATGCGATGAGAAAAACCCGTAGAAATCTTTGAAATTAGTTTTATGTGTCAAAGGGAGACGATGAAGGTGCAGTGAAATCTCTAAGAAAAAGCCGTAGAAATCTTTGAAATTAGTTTTATGTGTCAAAGGGAGACGATGAAGGTGCAGTGAAATCTCTAAGAAAAAGCCGTAGAAATCTTTGAAATTAGTTTTATGTGTGCCGGTGCAGTGATATGTTCTGAAAAAAAGCCGAAGAAATCTTTGAAATTAGTTTTATGTGTCAAAGGGAGACGATGAAGGTGCAGTGAAATCTCTAAGAAAAAGCCGTAGAAATCTTTGAAATTAGTTTTATGTGTGCCGGTGCAGTGATATGTTCTGAAAAAAAGCCGAAGAAATCTTTGAAATTAATTTTATGTGAAGCTGCATTGAAATCTCTAAGAAAAAGCCGTAGAAATCTTTGAAATTAGTTTTATGTGTAAAAGGAAGACGATGAAGGTGCAGTGAAATGCTCTAAGAAAAAGCCGTAGAAATTTTAGAAATTAGTTTTATGTGAAAAAGGGAGAGCTTATAGCATTTACAAGGGGTTACTTGAGAAGAAAGAATAGACAGAAGAAACCAAGGATAGAAGAGAAATGACTGGAAAAAAACTTAAGAACAAATAATGAATATGAAAACAGCGCTAGACAAATTAAAATTCACGACATACCCAGACCAAAGGGATAATATATATGCAAAAGAAGAAGAAGAAAAAAAAACAAAAAAAAAACAGCAAGAGACGAAATACAGCGATGATGTTGACATTTTAGAAAACCCAATAGTCTTCTTTCTTTATAAACATCGAATGAAAGCGAATTAACAGTGTCAAAGACTTGAAAATAACAAGGCAATTTATATGACAAAAAGGGGAAAAAATATGATGCTAAGTACAACAAAAAAAGGGAAGAAGAATGATTAATTTCCCCCGATTAGCCGAATGTCAAAGAGCAAGGCACGGTTTAACACTCTTTGCAACGCTGAGCTCAACCCGATACGATCATTTTGCCACAATAACCGTAGTGGAAAATCGTCCTGTTTACAACTACCGAGTGATTCATTTACCCGAAATTATCATTAATCGTGTTTTGAATCACGATCTATCATTTCTCTCTCTCTCTCTTTCTTTCTCTCTCTCTCTCTCTCTCTCTCTCTCTCTCTCTCTCTCTCTCTCTCTCTCTCTCTCTTTCTCTCTCTCTTTCTCTTTCTCTTTCTTCTCTCTCTCTCTCTCTCTCTCTCTCTCTCTCTCTCTCTCTCTCTCTCTCTTTCTCTTTCTCTTTCTCTTTCTCTTTCTCTCTCGCTCTCTCTCTCTCTCTCTCTCTCCCTCCTTCTCTCAATACTCACGAGACTTACCTTGTTTCACCTCTCTCTCTCTCTCTCTCTCTCTCTCCCTCTCTCTCTCTCTCTCTCTCTCTCTCTCTCTCTCTCTCTCTCTCTCTCTCTCTCTCTCTCTCTCTCCCTCCTTCTCTCAATACTCAGCAGACTTACATTGTTTCACCTCTCTCTCTCTCTCTCTCTCTCTCTCTCTCTCTCTCTCTCTCTCTCTCTCTCTCTCTCTCTCTCTCTCTCTCTTAACAATGTAATTTTCATCTGTGAAATGTGTCAAAATTCAAACATGTGGTGGGCACAGTTGGTGTGTTTATTTGTCAGTGTGGTTCTGGAGTGATAAATGCAAATATGTAGGGAGTGAGAAAGGGAGAGGGATCAGGAGAATGAGAATGAGAAGGGGGAAAGGGAAAGAGAGGAAGAGAAAGTGGTGGCGAGAGAAAAAAAGGAGAAAGAGAAAAAGAAACATATCCTTATAAACACAAGTTAAATGACATGAACTTCCTAATACAAGACTGAAATATGATCACTGAAGGAAAAATAAGAAGTAAAATGATTTAAGATATTAACACTGATGTAGATATTTGAAGCGTATTTAAACGTGCAAACACACACACACACACACACACACACTCACACACACACACACACACACACACACACACACACACACACACACACACACACACACATATATATTGTAATTTAGACTGAGTCTTAGTTATTCCAAAAATCAGAGTTAGGAAAGTCAAATTCAAATTTATAATAGTTTACGGTTACCTAATTACGTGTAATGAGGAGAATTTTCATTTTACTGCAAATTAAAACAGATAAAAACGAGAGAAATAACTATGAAATTATTCATATACTAAAAAGAATCTCCCAATCTGTTATTAACTATTAGACTGGAATATTTTTTTGGGCATAACTCATCTTTGGATCGACATCAAATACGTGTAAGAAAAATAATAATGATGAAATCGAGATGTAAATAATTAACTGAAGTGGTTTCTAAAACGTGAAGGAAAGGAAAAGGTCGAGGTGAGATTTCTTGAAGGAATTTGGAAGGCCGTGAGTGTAATGGAGAAACGTTAAATTGTAGTTTAATTAACTGACTTAGGTTCTAAAGATAATTGTTTTTGGGATTGCTATTGGTTGGGGAAACGAGGTACCACTTACCAACTATCAAAAATAATTATTCTGTTAATCTATTCGTTTATATGTTTACTGTTGTTACAGCTACTAATAGTACTACTCCCAGTGCAATAATTATCGTTATCATCACCATTATGATAATGAGGGTTATCGTCTTAATCATCATCATCATCATCATCAGCAGCATTAACACTAACGTCATCATCTTACAATCAATCATATATCATATCATCATCATCTCATTCTTATCCTCATTCATCATTATCATAATTATATATTATATCATCATAATATCATTCTTATCATCATTCATCATTATCATAATTTTCATCATCATCAACACTCTCATCACATCATCATTATCAATCATTATCATCTGTATCAATCATTATCATCATTATCAATCATTATCATCATCATCAAGCTTTATCAATCATTATCATCAATATCAATCATTATCATCTGTATCAATCATTATCATCATTATCAATCATTATCATCATTATCAATCATTATCATCATTATCAATCATTATCATCATTATCAATCATTATCAATCATTATCATCATTACCAATGATTTATATCATTATCATCATTATCGATCATTATCCTCATTATCAATCATTATCATCATTATCAATCATTATCATCATTATCAATCATTATCATCATTATTAATCATTATCATAATTATCAATCCTTATCATCATTACCAATCATTATCCTCATTATCAATAATTATCATCATTATGAATCATTATTCTCATTATCAATCATTATCATAATTATCAATCATTATCATCATTATCAATCATTATCATCATTATCAATCATTATCATCATTATTAATCATTATCATAATTATCAATCCTTATCATCATTACCAATCATTATCCTCATTATCAATCATTATCATCATTATCAATCATTATTCTCATTATCAATCATTATCATAATTATCAATCATTATGATAATTAACAATCATTATGATCATCATCAATCATTATGATCATTATCAATCATTATCATCTTTATCAATCATTATCATCATTATGAATCATTATCATCATTATGAATCATTATCATCATTATGAATCATTATCATCATTATCAATCATTATTATCATTATCAATCATTATCATTATTATCAATCATTATCATCATTATCAATCATTATTATCATTATCAATCATTATCATCATTATCAATCATTATTCTCATTATCAATCATTATGATCATCATCAATCATTATGATCATTATCAATCATTATCATCTTTATCAATCATTATCATCATCATGAATCATTATCATCATTATGAATCATTATCATCATTATGAATCATTATCATCATTATCAATCATTATTATCATTATCAATCATTATCATTATTATCAATCATTATCATCATTATCAATCATTATTATCATTATCAATCATTATCATCATTATCAATCATTATCATCATTATCAATCATTATCATCATTATCAATCATTATCATCATTATCAATCATTATCAATCATTATCATCATCAATCATTATTATCATTATCATCATTATCAATCATTATCATCAGTATCAATCATTATCATCATCATCAATCATTATCAATCATTATCATCATTATAAATCATTATCATCATTATCAATCATTAACATCATCAATCATTATCATCATTATAATTAATTTTCATCATTATCAATCATCATCATCATCATCAATCATTATCAATCATTATCATCATTATCATCATTATTAATCATTATCATCATTATCAATCATTATTATCAT
>NC_061844.1:19277572-19282572 GCF_019202785.1 Penaeus chinensis
TAAATCAGTTGAAACTTTTAACTCGGTCAAATTGCACGAGTAACCTCTGAACAGTTTTTTTCTTTTAATTCTTTATCTTTATTCTTATTCTTATTAGCATTAGCATTATTATTAGTATTAGTATTGTTATTGTTATTGTTATTATTATTAATACATTAATTTTATAAGATTTTCATTCTTTTCATTATTTATCGAAAATTTTTTTTTTAAAAATAATTTTTCCTTTTTTTTATATAAATTATAATATGGTTAAAAAATATATAATTTTATAAATAAAAAATTTAATTTTATTTTTTAATTTAATTTTTTAAAAAATTAATTTCTTTAAAATTTTAAAAATTTTAAATTTTTAATTTTTTAAAACTTAAAAAAAAAAAAAAAATATATAAATCAATTTTTTAAAATATTAAATTAAATTAAAATATTTTTTTTTTTAAATTGGCCCCCCCCCCCCTCCCCCCCCCCTTTCCCAAGCGCTGCTTTCATTTCTTTCTTTTTTTTGCCTGTCCTCCCTTAATATTATAATAAAATTAATATTAATATAAATTTAAAAAATATTTTTTATTAATTTAATTACATTTTTTATTTTAAAAAAAAAATATTAAAAATTAAATTTTAAATTAATAATTTTTTAAACATTTTAAAATTTTTTATTTTAAAATTTTTTTTAAAATTTTATTTTTTTAAAAAATTTTTTAAAAAATTAATATTTAAAATTAAAAAATTTTAAATTTAAATTTTAAAATAAGGATAATTTTTTTATTTTAAAAAAAATTAATGTTTTTTTAAAAAAAAACCCAAAAATTAAAAAAAATATTTAAAAAATAATAAAAAAAAAATAATTTTTTTTTTTTTTTTTGGGGGGGTTTTTCCCCCTTTTTTTTAAAAAATTTTTTATTTTGTGGGTAACAAGATATTTTCCCTTTTTGTAAAAAAAGTGGGGGAAAATATTTTTTTTTTTTTTAAAATTGTTTTTTTTTAGGTTTTGTATTTTTTAATTTTTAAAAATTTAATTCAATTAATTTTTATTGTTTCATTTTTTAAAAACCGCAAAATCCCCCCCCCCCAAAAAAATTAATTTTTCCTCCATTTATCAAAATAAAGGGGAAATGTAAACAAAATACTATAATTTCACAATAAAGAAAACGTAAAAATTTAATTTTTTTTGTTTTTTACTTCAAAAATTTATAAATTTTTTTAATTTTTTAAAAAAAAAAAAATAAAATTATATAATTATAAAATTAATAATAATTAAAAAAGGTTCAAAATTATAAAACACAAAAAACAACAACCAACACAACTTTTTTAAAATTTTTAGTTTATATTTTATCTTTATAAAATTATATTTTTTTATAAATTATAATATATATAATATAAAATTTTTAAATTTTAAAATAAATAAAAAAAAAATTCCTCAAAGTCAAGAGTCAACATTGCCATTCTCTTGCCTTTCATGCGAAAATACGTTCTGAACGGAAATTGACGAAATCAGTCTGGAGGAATGGTGAACCAACAAGTATTGCCTCCCCTTTTCGTTAGGGGTTTTTTTGAGGGAGAGGGAGAGAGAAGAAGAAAAGAAGAGAGAGGGGAGAAGAAAGAAGAGGAAAAGAGGAGAGAAGGAGAAGAGAAGAGAGAAAAGGGAAAAGAAGAGTTTAAATTGCCTTAGCAACAACACAACAGGAACAATACGATAATGAATAACAAATATAACAGTGATAGCACTACTACTACTACTTCTTATAATAATAATAACAATAAGTATTGAATTATTGATAACCGTAACGCTCATTAATACAAAAGCACGTTCCTCGGTTCTTGGATTTTCTCTTGAATAAAAAAGTTGACAATGATGTTATAATTACCAATTAATGCCTGGGTCCGGAATGGGTACTTGGGGTATTTTGAGTTTTAAATCTGCACATAATTATCACAGAATTCCTGTTGTGCAAACTGCATAATCTATAATTCCGTCTGCAGGTCATGTCTTGTTTAACGATGAATCAGCGGCTATGAAGGATACAAAAAAAGAAAAAAAGAAATAGGGAAAATAAAATGTAACGGTAGGTTACTCACTTCTTACTATTATTATTGTTATTATCATTATCATCGCCATTATTATCATCAATCTGATAACAATAATAGCCCCTTCGATCCATACTACCTCTATAGCATATTCACTCCAGAAAAGAACTGACTTTGCTTACGAGAGCGGACGAACTGTCCATCTCTGTGACATCCCTTTGAAGTATATATTCACTTACCTCTTATAACCTTGTACTTTGAAGAGGGAGGAGGCGCAAAGAGGGTTAAGGAGATTGGGATGGGAATATGGGGGAAAGGGGGGGGGGGAGGAGGAGGAGGAGGAGGAGGAAGAGCGTGTGTTAGAATAATAAGATGATGATGCCTTAGGGATAAGAAGCGACCCGGTAACGATTACTTTCCGTCAGGCACGCGCGTTCTGAATGGTTTACACTAATGCTCAAGGGATGGGGGATTAACACCATGAATGAAGTATTTCGAAACTATAGCGAAACCTTCCGGGAAAAAGAGTAACCTGAAGTAGAGATTTTCAAGGTGTTGATATCAGAAATTTGGCAACATAGCACTCTTTGTTTACATGAAGAATACACCCAAGCCGAGCGAACAGCAAGGCCTGTCAAATAACTTACTCGGAAAGATCTACGCGTCATGTTTTGTAGCGTACACACTCGCTATATCTCACCGCTAAAGCTACCCAATGACACCATATTTGGTTTATAAGGTCTACCTATCTCTCTGAAATACGACTGCTTATACAATGCTGTTTCAGTTTTGTGGAAGTGCCCACAAAAGATCAACATTGCTGACTAGAACATGCTAATATATATATATGGAAGTCTTTGAATTATATATATTGTTTTTCTTTCGACCATAGCTATGGAGATAATGCTTATTAAAAAGGATATCTGTATCAAGACTAGGGAGAGCATTAGGGTAATGATTTTTTTTCTTACTTTCTCTTTTCACTATCTCTATTTTTTACTATTTTCGCCCTTTTTCACAAGGAAACTAGCTACTCTCATTTTCTTTAAAGAAAATAGATCTTATGCTAATAATTTAATTTATCTATATTGGATGTATATATAATAAAGTACTATTATTTTCACTCCGTGAGTTATAAGAGTATGAGGGGAGAGAAAGAGTAATGGTACATGCATTAACAAACACAAAATAGTAGGGACAAATAGAGCACTTAAGGAAAATTGACCGAAGTTAACGTTGCGGAAGGTAAGGAGTAGCTAAAAACCAAAACAAAGGAGCTGGTGTGGAAATTTATAACGAAAAGGAGCAAAATGCCATCTATTCTTTGTCTGTCTCTGTCTCTGTCTCTGTCTCTCTCTCTCTCTCTCTCTCTCTCTCTCTCTCTCTCTCTCTCTCTCTCTCTCTCTCTCTCTCTCTCTCTCTCTCTCTCTCTCTCTCTTCCCTCAAAAAAAAAAAAAAAGAGTCGAAACAAAGCAAAAAATATTTGACATTTCTATATCAACTGTTGTATGACTAACTACAACCGCTTGAGAATAAATATCAAATGGTCAATTTGTAGGCTATTCGTGTGCAATCATTATAACAATTGTACCTAACTCAGATGTGCTATGGCATGGTAGTACATATGCACAACTTATCTCTGATCAAGATATAGATATATTTTATTGTGGGTTAAGTGGTTAAACACTAATGTAATGTTACAGATATGCATTTTGTATGAATAATTCAAAGAATAATCTTGATAACGAATTAATGAAATCAGATCAACATAACACAGTTGTCTTTCATGTTACATTTCATGAAAAGGGAACAACAATATCCATGCATTAATAACAGGCTGTAAGGCGTTATGCAATCACTTTACCTAAAAGTCAAATTGTGAAAATAACTCATGTTACTGATAAACCAATTATCAGATGATTCTATGCACTAACGCCTTATGTCCCCGCTTTTATTTCAGGGTCCAGGTTCATTTTCCTTTAAATCTACTAACTGTCTGGCTTCTATTGGATAATTTGTATATTGATGTTTATATGAATATCGGCAGAATGTTACACAGACTTCACATCTAGTTTAAACTTGCGTGAAACCTCGCTGGTGTCGTCCCCAACCACAGGTACTACAGAACTTATACTAATAACAATTATGTGCTTAATAAATACTTCGAGACCTGCGGGGTATATTTAGCACGAATTCAGTCTAGTGTAGCTGATTATCTGGTCTATAATTATACCAGACATCTAGCTGTTCGAAGGGAGAGAAATAGAGAGGAATAATTTGGAAGGTCTGTCTTAATGAATCATTATCATTACTAATAAAAGAAGATATAGGAAGTTAGGAAGAGTAACCAGCTTTGTTTTGTTTTTTTAGAACTTGTTATGAATACTGCGTGACAAACTAATGCGAGACCGAGACACCATAAACTCAGAGGTAATGACTAAAAATGTTTGTCTTTCTGAAGAGTAGAGTTCATTGTAGCAAAAGCAAGAAAACTGTAAATGAGATTCAAGGGTTATATTTATGTTTCTTGCTCTTAAAGCTGATAATTTTCTTTTATATATTTTCTACGTCTTAATGATTAAATTTTTTGTTGTTGGAATGTCACCAACAAAGCATGTTAATGAACAGCAGAAATAAGGGAAAGTCCCCTAACCCTAAACGGTGAGCATAGAATAATGAGGTGATTAAATTCCACCCGTCCGATTTTGGACGTAATATTACGCCACCCGCCGTTTAAGTCTGTAAACCGTTTTCAAGTGTATCATGTTGTAAACTGTTAGTTGTATATAGGAATCACAATGAGTGGTGTTTCATTATCATGATTATTTATATGGCTAAATCAACTATATATAAGGATTGGTAATCAGGATCCATTACAAACTAGTGAAAGTGATACACTATAAAAGTTCACAAAATGATGTCACACGGGAAGAGAACGATTAGCTAACGTCAGCACGCTCGTTGCAATTATGAGATGA
>NC_061844.1:19287572-19290072 GCF_019202785.1 Penaeus chinensis
ATTAACTGGGCTTTCGTTATTAATCCAATATCTCTTAACAAACAAGCTGTTATTGCCGTGTTTGTCTTTAACATCATTTTTCTTATCGGTGTTGTTGATTGCTTGCAAATCATCTACGTATTGTCAATAGAATCACAGATATTGTTAATACTTTTATCGTCAATGCAATTAATAGCGATAATTTATTAAGTTTCAGTTATCAGTACTATTATGAAATAGTTACTTATTTTTCTTTACATTATAATATGCATTACTGTAGTCCTTATTATTAATAACTATAAATATAAATAAATAATTATTTTTATTGTTGTCACGATTATATATTTGGCTCTTTGGGGTTAGTATTTATGTTATTATCATCAATATCATTGGCATTTCTTTTACTATAACCGTTATCGTTATTGTAATGTTATTATTATTACCATTACTATTATTTCTATTATTATTATTATTATTATTATTATTATCATCATTATTATTATTACTATTATTATCATTATTATTATTATTATTATTATTATTATTATTATTATTATTATTGTTATTATTTTTATCATCATTATTATTACTGTTACTATAATCATAATTATAATTTCATATATAATTTACACAATAATAACAGTAATCCCAATAATAATACCAATAATAACAATAATGATAATAAAAACTAAATGATAATAATATCATTGTTATTATCATTATTATAAGTATTATTAATAATTCTGATAATATCGCTAACTAGGCTAAATTCCAGAAACTGTGCTCTAAATAATACAGAATATCTAAAATGTAAATATATTTCTGCTTGTATATATAGAGGTTAGTATTCTGTTGATAAACTTTTACGTGATTAGGAAAGGAAAATCTACGGGAGGCTTCTAGGTCCCCGAGAACAGCTGATACCGTTTAGTGTGATAGAGACACTAAGATTAAATTTGCTTGTTATAAGGATCCCCGGAACTTGTACGTGCGTGGAACTTTGTCCTCGCGTACGTACGTGGCTTCGATAAAGGTATTTACTCTTGTCGTAGCTGTTTTGGGTTTTAAGTATAGTTCTTCACTGGTGATTATTCTCACATAAAAAGGGTAATGTTACACTTGGAATATCATGCAGATGTTCTTCTCTGGATGCCCTGCCTAAATACAAGCATTTTAAGGGCTCCAGACCCCGAGACCGAAATCTACGCCACTGCGGGGATGAGAATGGCATTTGAAGATAGTTATTAACTCTCAATCTATTTTTCAACTTGATCTATAGTGATACGAGGATCCAATCTCGCAGACGGATGTTGAGAAGGCGTATTGGCCGTCCCCAGATCTCATCCGGTTCAGCAGGACCCATTGACCTTGAGGTCTGCGTGCGTTTACAAAGCCACTGAATTTCCCATAAGCTGTCAATGTGGATCTCGCCTCTCTTCATCAAAAAACTCAAATAGACGGACATGTATTTTCCCGTGAGAGTTAATGCACCGTGTAGTTAACTGTAACAATTTACATCTAGAATAGTTGTTAGGTCTTATGGTATTTCCTTTCTGTATGCTAAAGTAAAATTATATTATTCCACATATATAACTCCAATGTGTCGTCTCAGCATCACACTGGTTCTTGCCGTGAACGTTAACTCACATTTTGTAAAGAACAAAATCAAAACAACGTCAACGATAAAGCGCATAGTCAGGGATTTTACAAAAGAGGTGTTCTTATATCTGCCCGGTATCCACAGTGTCAGTAAGCTAGCAAGCTTTGTGCTTATTAATGCATTTGGTCGTCAGTTGTTTAAAGCATAGCGTCATTGCAACTGTGGTAAAGCAAGGTCTTATTTCTTTCGTGTTCAGTTATCAGTGAATACTTTGTGAACTATGGTAGCAGCTCTCACACTGCATTTGTATAATATATTTGCCTTAATAATAAACATGCATATGAACGTGAAATCGATTGAACAACAACCAACGCACCTACGCGCACGCACACGTATATATGTGTATGTATATATATATATATGCATATATAATTATATATATGTATATACATACATATGTACACACACACACACACACACACACACACACACACACACACACACACACACACACATATACACATACACATACATATACAAAAATATATAAAACACACACAAACACACATACACATATATGGATTTATATATATGTATATATATACATATATATATATATATATATATATATATATATATATATATATATATCAACATAATCATCAGCCTGAATCAATCCTCTGCAGGACGTAGGCCTCTCCCAATCTTTCCAAACTTTGTCTTGCGTTTTTTGTTTCCAGCCTTGGCCCCCAAATTTCGTTGGTTTGTCACGCCATCACGTCATTGGTCTGGCCCTTGGCCTCTTTATATCTATAGACCAGTCTGTTTCTTTATCCATCTGTCGTCCTGTCTCCGATATATATGGCCTCCCATTGCCAATTTTTCTTCTTGGTGCTCCCAAGTATATCTTCCACTCTTGTC
>NC_061844.1:19302572-19310072 GCF_019202785.1 Penaeus chinensis
GCAATACACCGCTTGTAAAACTTCTAGCGTCATGGCGGATTCGCGTCAATGAAGCAGGGAACGGATCTGATTCGAAGTACTTTCTCCTACAGCTTTGAATACAATAGAATTATTAAATAAACCGGTGTTTCGATGCTCTTTTCTGAATAAAGGGAAGCAACTAATGTGACTACGAAAAAAGGTGATATCATGTGATATCCTCACATTGAAAAAAGAAAAAGAAAAATAATAATAAGAAGAGGAGGAGAAGGAGAAGGAAAAGGAGGAAGAGGAGGTTACTATACCTGTTACACTGAACCACGCTTCTGATACTGAACACAAGTCTAAAAACATGGTCTCAAAGGGCATCTGCATTTTGTGAAATGGTAGACGCGGTAACATTTTTGTTTTGTTTTTGTTTTTGTCATTTCGCCCTGCCTGAATTTTCAACTAGTCCATGTCGGTGCATATAAGACCCAGTCCATTCCTGGCGCTGTCCTGACACATACTAAAAATATCTAGTGTTGTGCGGGTACATGTGATATTTCACTTTATGAGAGGATACAGTTGACAGTCAACTCCTAACTAATATTTATATGAGATTTAGATACAATGTAAAGGTGCTGTAATTCAAGAGTTACTTATTTATTTGTGATCCTGGTAAGCAATAGAACGGTATTTATAAGTAAATCAACGTATAATATCAATCAGAAACTGGAGTTGATTACGGAAAAATGTATCTAACATGCTCATGCTATGTTTGGCTTTCTGGCTGTTTGCTATAGCTTTTTTTCTTTACAACTATCCACAACAGAAGAACACTAACATACCAGTAGTTATTTCGTCGGATAAAAGCTATTGGAACAACAATAACATAATCTTACCATATGTCCTGTAGCGACTGAGAATCCGAGCACAAACACAGCTGTTCGGAAAAAAAAAAAAAAAAAAAAACGCAGCTTCATTCCACGCTTCGAAGTCTTGAACCAGAGGCAAAGCGCTTCGTGAATCAGCTGGGACGGCAAATTGGGCTAAATCTCCTTATGAAACTGTGGCCGGATGCTCAAAAGTTGCGAGCTTAACGACTTTGTAGCGGTTGTACGACTTTGTATGTTAGGAGGGCCCGTGCTATCTTGCGCGTCACATACGTAATAGTATCATACGCCCCTCACAATGTAAAAGTAAACACTGTAGGAATAGTGTTACAGAATGCCAACAGAGAACAGGTCTGAACAGTGAGAGTGAATATGCCAGAAGCCTGAAAAAAATGTAAGTAATGACTCATTTTCCTTCTCTTCTTCATCCCCTTCTGTCCACTTATTTTGATCGTTAATTCTCTAATGACCTTGGGTGTTGATACGGCGGAAAAAAATCAATAACTAAAATAACATAATAACTTTTATGGAAACTATATATCATAACGACCATATCATCTAAAACTCAGACAGCCAATTACCACAGATCGTTGGGAGGTTAAACATCCAATATCATAATCTGAGATAGAATCTTTAACGGGGCGTGGTTAATATTAATAATATTGCTATATATTCTATTTTGTATATGATATAGTAGTATATGCAATATCGTAACTTTCTGTCAATCTCTGTCACTGTCACTCCTCTTCTCTTCTCTTCTCTCCTCTCCTCTTCTCTTCTCTTCGCTCCTCTTCTCTTCTTTTCTCTCGTCTTTTCTTCTCTTCTCTTCTTTTCTCTCCTCTCCTCTTCTCTTCTCTTTTCTCCTCTCCTCTCTCTCTCCCTCTCCCTCTCCCTCTTCCCTTCTCTCTCTCTCTCTCTCTCTCTCTCTCTCTCTCTCTCTCTCCCTCCCTCCCTCCCTCCCTCCCTCCCTCCCTCCCTCCCTCCCTCCCTCCTTCCCTCCCTCCCCCCCTCCCTCCCTCCCTCCCTCCCTCCCCCCTCCCTCCCTCCCTCCCTCTCTCTCCATCGCTCCTTATCTCTCTCTCCCTGTCTCCCTCCCGCCGTCTATCGATCAATCTATCCATCTATTGGAAAGGATTTCCAGAGACATGAAAAAGAGTTTCAGAGCTCCTCCAAGATGTGAAGGTTGGGAATCTCCAAAGTTGGTTCAAGTCTACGAGTAAATAAAACGACGAAACTTTTGAACGTTTTAAAAAGTCACAAGTTAGTGTTAAGATGTGAACGATGAGAAGTTGGACGAATTCTACATCAGTTGCGCAAAGAGAGACTTTATATTGCTTATACAGTATCGTGCCGACAGTTTGTGTAAAGGAAGTGAACGTGAGAATTCGTATATCTGGTTTATATATACACCTATATTTAAAGAAACTGGAAAAATATCTTACGAATGTGTTCTGTGCAGTTTAGAGCGAGAGAGGGAGTTGGGAGAGAGAGAGAGAGAGAGAGAGAGAGAGAGAGAGAGAGAGAGAGAGAGAGAGAGAGAGAGAGAGAGAGAGACAGAGAGAGACAGAGAGAGAGAGAGAGGGGGGGGGGGCTAGAACCACAGAGGAGAGAGAGAGAGGGGGGGGGGTAGAGCCACAGGAGAGAGGAAGGGAGAGAGAGAGAGAGAGAGAGAGAGAGAGAGAGAGAGAGAGAGAGAGAGAGAGAGAGAGAGAGAGACAAAGGGGGGGGGGGGGGGGGGCGGAGAGAGGCTGATTCACTTATCCTAAACCATTGAAACAGAGATAGTAGTTGTATAATAACGAATGAAGGTTTATTCAGAAAAAATGCAAATATACTATGTCCCTTTCATTATAAAGAATCACTTCGAACTTATGTAAAGGTTTGGGAACGTCAGGCAGTAGCTCTGTGATGACTGAACAGATTCCCCCCCCTTGAAAATACCGTATACATTTTGCAAAAGGATAAATATTGTAACGTGTGTCAAACCAATAAAATAGAGAGAGAGAGAGAGAGAGAGAGAGAGAGAGAGAGAGAGAGAGAGAGAGAGAGAGAAAGAGAGAGGGAGAGCAAGATAGAGAGAGAGAGAGAGCGAGAGAGAGAGAGAGAGAGAGAGAGAGAGAGAGAGAGAGAGAGAGAGAGAGAGAGAGAGAATGAGAATGATATAGAGAGCAAGAGAGAGAGAGAGCGCGCGCGAGAGAGAGAGAGAGAGAGAGAGAGATAGAGAGATAGAGAGATAGAGAGATAGAGATAGAGAGAGAGAGAGAGAGAGAGAGAGAGAGAGAGAGAGAGATAGATAGATAGATAGATAGATAGATAGATAGATAGAGAGAGAGATAATGAGATAGAGAGAGCGAGAGATAGAGAGAGAGAATTGAACTATTCAAGGAGCATTTTCAAAGGTCACCCGAGGTGTGTCAAAGTTTTCTAATTATTGTGTTTTCTTCTTCGCTGCTGTAACTCACCGCTGTCATGTTGAATATAAACAGCACAAACTACGTCACTGCCATCTCCAGCGTAGCTATCGTCAAAAAGTTTACCTGCTACTCTTGGGAACTCTGTAGGGTCATAATAGTGCTATTTTCTAATTTGGTTGAATAAATCAAGAGTAGCGAAGTTTATGGTATGATTTATTAATACAGAAAACACAATAATTTGAAAACTTCGACACACCTTGTCAAGTGACCTTTGAGATACGAGCAGAGCTATGAAAGTGTAATTTAGGCAAACAAATCGTGGGAATATGGCCCTTGGGGAAGAAATAAAATTAAGAAAAATAAGGAATGAAGAAAAGAAGAAAGAGATAAGGAACTACGTACATAGGCTGAATTCTGCTATTAAAAACAGAGTGAAAATAATTCACATAATACTTACTAAATGGTTTGCTGTGTTAAACAAAGACTTTCACCGGATCTTGCCTACGTTTCATCTGACTCTTTCTCTTTCATTTCCTGGTTGCTACTTTTAACTTATTCAGGATTATTATTCGTCCAACATTCGTTTAATTGCTTGATATCTACTTCAAATATTTATCTTAAACTGAAAATTTGGGGGGGCGGCAACCGCGGGCAAGCACTTTAGAACTAATATGAATAAGAAATGTCGTTATCCTGGACTCAAAGTGGCGGCAGGTGGTCAACAGAAAACGTTGATTTTACGCGAACATTTTATACCTATTTCCTGTTAGTATACTGGTTGGTTCAGTATTAATTTCATCTTATATTTATTCCTGCTGTCTAGTAGTTAAATATGAAAACACACACACATACACACACCACACATACATATTTGTTTCATATATGTGTGTGTGTGTGTGTGTGTGTGTGTGTGTGTGTGTGTGTGTGTGTGTGTGTGTGTGTGTGTGTCTGTCTGTGTGTGTTGAGTAAAAAGGTGCATTATGTCTTCATATGATACATAAGGAGAAAGGAAAGAAAGAAAAAATATGTATGGATAAAAATGAATATACACAATGTAAATATATATTTTTTTTAAATTTATGTACTCAGCCTTATTTTCTTCAATAACTGATGTTCTTTTAATTCTTTATTTTTCGGGTCCTTCTCATTTGAGGTCCTGGATTCTCTGTTCCATTTTCATCATCAGTCATTGTTAATCCGTCATAAAAAAAAAAGAAAAAAAGTGAGGGTCATCTTTCCGCAAGACTAGAATAACGAAATTATTTTGCACGCGGATTAAATCCTGTCTACAGCATTTTGTACTTACTTGTCACTTGTCAAATCTCATTAATTCCTTTTCTGGCAACCAAACATTATGTCAGATCATTTATAACTCCGTCAATTTCCAATATCTACACAGAAACAGACAAACAAACAAAAACAAAAAAAAAAGATACAGAGAGTTCCAAAGTCTACTTATCTACTTGGGCAACAGTATAAATGGTTGCCAAAATGAAGGTTCTTTAACAGCGAAAAAAATAGCTTTACTAACCCATAAATTCACCATAAAACCCGACGAGTCCCTCTTCTACGCAAAAATAACCCTGATAAAACACGACGAAATGATTCATCAGCAAGAATTGGCCGCTCACAGAAACAGGAAAATCAGGCCGAACCAGAAAACACGTTCAAAACATGTTCCGGATTTGTTTCGAACACGAATCGTATATAGAGGTATTTTTAGAAGTGCTGATTCGAGCCACAAAACCTAATGTTTACTTATCGCAGAGATTTCCTTTCGGTACGGACAGACTTGAGAACCAGGAAATGTTTCCGAGCGCTAATTCGATATACAAGGCACAACATCTACCTATTTCGCCGTAATATAATCTCAAACAGTGAGAAGACCCAGATATGGCTTTAGATAGAAGAACGTTATAGAGTCCAAATCCTATAAAGGCCAAGTTACGCAAAGTTGACACACTACAAGCGCACAATTTACCATCGTCGGATAAAAGCGAACGATAAACCATTTTCTCTTTTATTAGGTGAAGCAACCCTGTTACCACAGAACATCCTCTTTAAGGATCGGTTCGGCTTTTTATTATTATCGTTGAACGGCGACAGCATGTTTTCATCGTCCTGTGTTGAGAGGCAATCTGAAAGAACGAAAGTATGTGCTTTTACGGAGATACTTAGTTATTATCCTTATTTGTCTTTTTATTCATTTATTTATTCATTTTTATTTTATCCATCTATGTATTTCATTTATTTCATTGTTTAAGTTTCGTAGTTTCGTAAATTGTGTATGAAGCAGGAGAAGGGAGGCTGGTAAGGAAGCGATACAGAATAAAAGAGATGTTCTCAAATTTCCAGTAAGCGGATTACTAAAATTACATTAAGGGATCTGTGTGGTGTGCGCCGTGATGGTGATTGAGATTACTCATGTTGAGGGTAGTGATGACTGTAGTGGTGGTAGTGGTATAGTGGGGGTAGTGAAGACTGTGGTGACAATATGTGTCGCGTGAGTAATGATAATGATACCCCCCAACCCTTACACATACACACACACACACACACACACACACACACACACACACACACACACACACACACACACACACACACACTACACACACACACACACACACACACACACACACACACACACACACACACACACACACACACACACACACACACACACGCTGCACAGAAAAACAAAACTGTACACACATATACACACAAATATCTTTCACGCACAAATACTTATATCTACACATATTGACAACACCTCTCTTAACATACACACCCCCCTCCCCTTCCCCATCCACCTCCCCTCACCCCCTCACACTTCCTCGCCCTCCCCCTTCCTCCCTTCCTCCCTCCCTCAAACACAGCCTCCTCCAATGACTTCACAGACCTTTCGCCTAGCCTTTTAAGTACACTAAAATCAAGAGGACTTGAGCACATCTTGACCTGAAATGAACGACAGCAATCATTTAACAACGAGAGCTCTTCATGTCGTATCGAATTAATCCTTCATAATTGTCTAGATGATTTAGATGGACTGGCTGATTCAGTGCACGTGATCGTTTAGCAGTTAATTAGTTCCATAAAGGAATCAGGGTTAGGTACTGGTTAGATTTGTCTTCATTATTATTATTAGTGTTATCATGGTTATTATCATTATCAGAGAGGGCGAAAGAGGGAGAGGGTGGGAGAGAGAGAGAGAGAGAGAGAGAGAGAGAGAGAGAGAGAGAGAGAGAGAGAGAGAGAGAGAGAGAGAGAGAGAGAGAGAGAGAGAGAGAGAGAGAGAGAGAGAGAGACAGAGAGAGAGAGACAGACAGACAGACAGACAGAGACAGAGAGACAGAGACAGATAGAGAGAGATATATAGATATATAAATACCCACAGTAACTCGTACTAATCAGACATGACGAACTAGAAATTCCTAAGCTGACAAGAAAATCAATATCTACCATGAATTACCATGATTAATGAAATAGAAAATAATCCGATAACGAGGATGAATTTTCAATGGTGCTTCTCGAACACCCTACAATAAATGGAAATCAAAATCACATATTTGAAATACTAATGTATCGATCTCCCTGGAAAAAGACGTTAAAATGCCAATAAGTCGATCCCTAAAATAAATAAATAAATAAATAAATAAATAAAATAATACAAGTAAAAAATCAATTTCATTAATGACAAGCCTTGGTGAATAACCGATAGCAAATACTTTATTTTATCAGGAATAAATTTATTTCGTCTTGATCGGCATTTCTGAGGAAATCAAATTAATGAGTTCAACATTTCGTTCAAAATTCTGCAAGTAATGTCATCTTAAAGAGGAGGTTTGTGTTTGTCATTGTCCTTTCCATTCCAAGGATTTTCATGGAGGAGGAAGAGGAAGAGGAAGAAGAAGAGGAAGGAAAGACGAAACAAAGAAAGAGGTTGTCAATAAAATAAATCTGTTAATTTATATATTACATTTATTTATTTATTTATTTATCCATATGTTTCTGCATTTATTCATGCATTCAGTTTTCCACTCCTTAGTTATTCATCTATCAATCGTTTATTCATTGATTTATTTGTCATTTTCTCTTATTTATTCATGCACTTAGTTTTCAATTATTTAATTATTCATCTATCTAACTTATATATATATATATATATATATATATATATATATATATATATATGTATATATATATATATGTATATTTATTTATTTATTTAT